>NC_092171.1:26385395-26685395 GCF_045791955.1 Oncorhynchus clarkii lewisi
TGATCATGAGGAAGGTGAGGGATCAGCCCAGAACTACACGGCAAGACCTGGTAAATGACCTGAAGAGAGCTGGGACCACAGTCTCAAAGAAAACCATTAGTAACACACTACGCCGTCATGGATTAAAATCCTGCAGCGCATGCAAGGTCCCCTGCTCAAGCCAGCGCATGTCCAGGCCCATCTGAAGTTTGCCAATGACCATCTGGATGATCCAGAGGAGGAATGGGAGAAGGTCATGTGGTCTGATGAGACAAAAATAGAGCTTTTTGGTCTAAACTCCACTCGCCGTGTTTGGAGGAAGAAGAAGGATGAGTACAACCCCAAGAACACCATCCCAACCGTGAAGCATGGAGGTGGAAACATCATTCTTTGGGGATTATTTTCTGCAAAGGTGACAGGACGACTGCACCGTTTTGAAGGGAGGATGAATGGGGCCATGTATCGCGAGATCTTGGCCAACAACCTCCTTCCCCCAGTAAGAGCATTGAAGATGGGTCGTGGCTGGGTCTTCCAGCATGACAACGACCCGAAACACAAGGCCAGGGCAACTAAGGAGTGGCTCCATAAGAAACATCTCAAGGTCCTGGAGTGGCCTAGCCAGTCTCCAGACCTGAACCCAATAGAACATCTTTGGAGGGAGCTGAAAGTCCGTATTGCCCAGCGACAGCCCCGAAACCTGAAGGATCTGGAGAAGGTCTGTATGGAGGAGTGGGCCAAAATCCCTGATGCAGTGTGTGCAAACCTGGTCAAGAACTACAGGAAACGTATGATCTCTGTAATTGCAAATAAGGTTTCTGTACCAAATATTAAGTTCTGCTTTTCTGATGTATCAAATACTTATGTCATGCAATAAAATGCAAATTAATTACTTAAAAATCATACAATGTGATTTTCTGGATTTGTTTTAGATTCCATCTCGCACAGTTGAAGTGTACATATGATAAAAATTATAGACCTCTACATGCTTTGGAAGTAGGAAAACCTGCAAAATCGGCAGGGTATCAAATACTTGTTCTCCCCACTGTATATATCAATGATGTTGCTCTTGCTGCGGGTGATTCCCTGATCCACCTCTAAGCAGACAACACCATACTGTATTCATCTGGCCCTTCTTTGGACACTGTGCTATCTAACCTCCAAACGAGCTTCAATGCCATACAACACTCCTTCCGTGGCCTCCAACTGCTCTTAAACACTAGTAAAACCAAATGCATGCTTTTCAACCGTTCGCTGCCCGCACCCGCCTGCCCGCCCGGCATCATTACTCTGGACGGTTCTGACTTAGAATATGTGGACAACTACAAATAGCTAGATGTCTGGCTCTCCTTCCATTCTAATCTTAAACACCTTCAATCCAAAATTAAATCTAGAATCGGCTTCCTTTTTCGCAACAAAGCCTCCTTCAATCACACTGCTAAACATACCCTTGTAAAACTGCCTATCCTACCGATCCTTGACTTCAGCGATGTCATTCACAAAATAGCTTCCAATACTCTACTCAGCAAACTGGATGCAGTAAAATAAAAAAAATATTAATAAATAAATACTGGTTTAATGAAAACCAGTGACGATTTAAGCATGCAAATCTTGGTAGGGCAAACTCCCCAAAATGTTTTAGACGCATGCCAGCAAAGCCACTATACAACACTAAACAATACATTAATTGCACTATACCGGTGACAAACAGTGCCCACTGTCACGATCATTGGTTGAATTAATGGACCAAGGCGCAGGGCGCATTGAGTTCCACATGTTTATTGGATGAAACTCACAGAAAACAATAAAGCACAAAATGAAACTAATGTAGTGCTCGCAGGCAACTAGACATAGACAAGATCCCACAAAAACCCAGTGGGAAAAGGCTGCCTAAATATATCTCCAATCAGAGACAACGATAGACAGCTGCCTCTGATCGGGAACCATACCAGGCCAACATAGAAATTAAAAACTAGACTACCCACCCTAATCACACCCTGACCTAACCAAAATAGAGAATAAAAAGGATCTCTAAGGTCAGGGTGTGACACCCACAAACTGTTAGGGCCTACATAAAGCTGTCCCAACAGTAGAGCTTTATTTTCAGCACCATGGAGAGAATCCTTACCACTGCTACACATGGCTATCAGCGGAGCCTTGTCTGGCAGCAAAACAGTTAATTCAGCCTCAATTACTGCCTTTTTAAAAACATAGCTGATATGCCTGAGTTGCTTAAACTGGTGTGGTTTCTACTGACAATTGAGATGTACAAACTAAGGCATAAGAGAACGATGAACAGATAAGAGGCAATCTGTAATTTCGTTTAAGATATTAATGAGCGAACTAAGACGGACGTAGTCAATATAACTATTTGTTCAGCAACAAAATTCAGAACATGGGGCGTTCTTACAGTATTCTCCCTGTACACCAAGTCAGATCCATAGGATAAATAAAGGGGGACTATAAGCAGACAATTAAAGCTCTTACAATATTCGATGATGACATTTGTCGGAAACAGACTATAGGCTACATGTGCACCACCAAGTCAGAACAGTAGCCTAAATTATGAGGGGGACTAAGTTATTAGAGTGAGGCACATGGGCTACTAACAGCTTACTATACGACATACACTTAGTATTACTTTCTTAGCTACGGTATACATATCTCCCTGGCATATTACATAATTTATGCAGTAGCATACAATACATTTTTGGACTCACCTTGTTGTGCTGTGCTCACTTGAACAGGAAGGTGGCACGGCTGTCCTATTTGTGGGCAAATTTTGTCATCAAACTTTGTCATCAAAGTCTGGCATTCTCTGGATTTATGTTGCTTTCAAGACAACTGGGAACTCTGAAAGAAAAACAAGGTTGAATCATGACGTCTGTGATCTTCAGGTCAGAGTTCTAGAAAGATGCCAGAATTCCCGACTTGGAATTCCGAGTTGGATGACCGTTCAAAAAGTATTTTCCCAGTCGGAACTAGTTTTTTTTCCAAGTTCCCAATTGTCTTGAACTCACTGAAGTTTGAGGTTTCCGAGTTTCCGGTTGTTTTTTAACGCAGCAGAAGTCATGCTGGATTGACAGCATTGGCAATGTATTCAACCTTTTCTGGCCCATGGTGTTGCATGTGCTTGAAGGTTTTTGCGACTTCACTTGAACAAACTTTAAAAGTTCTTGAAATTTTACTTATTGACTAACCTTGCTGTCTTAAAGTAATGATGGACTGTCATTTATCTTTGCTTATTTGAGCTGCTCTTGCCATAATATGGATTTGGTCTTTTACTAATTAAGGCTATCTTCTGTATACCACCCCTGCCTTGTCACATCACAACTGATTCGCTCTGGCTACTTTTCAATATACAGAAAAAATCAAGTAAAACCCTGAGTACCAGTCAAAAGTTTGGACACACCTACTCATTCAGGGGTTTTTCTTTATTTTTACTATTTTCTACATTGTAGAATAATAGTGAAGACATCAAAACTATGAAATAACACATATGGAATCATGTAGTAACTTCGGCCTCTAGGTCATCAGGCTGCTCGTTATGGCGCATATTGACACTCACCTGGACTTCATCACCTAATTGATTACCTGCCTGGGTTTCCTCCCCAGCCGTCATTGTTGCTGTTTCATGTAGATGTGCTGTTCGTGTTTCTTGGTTTGTTCATTTATTTATTAAACGTATTCACTCCCTGAACTTGCTTTCCGACTCTCAGCGTACATCGTTACAGAATGACAACTCAACAAAGGGACCCATCAGGGAGTGTTTAAAAAAAAAGGGGGGATAGTATTTTTTATTTTTTTTGTGTTGAAGGTGATGTCGGGTCTGGGCGTCCGAACCGAGCAACCTGGGAGGCCTCAGACGGTTTGTCGGGTTCCCCTGACTCACCTGGCCCGACGGGTTTCCATACCTCAGCGGGATCGATAGGCTCCCATGCCCCAGCTGGCTCAATAGGCTTCCATGCCTCAGCTGGTGAACAGGTTCCCATGCCTCAACCAAGGCAACCGGGGAGGTCTCAGCCGGCTCATCAGGCTCTCACGCCTCAGCCTGTTTGTCAGGTTTCTGTGCCTCAGCAGATCATCCCGTTGGTAGGCTTCCTGTGGCTGGAGCAGAACGTGCCGGGGAGGGGGTACTGTCACGGATGCTCTCTTTCCGGCGATCTAGGTCATCATGTTCCCACGCCTCAGCCCGAATTGACAGGTTCCCGCGCCTTAGCAGAGGTGATTGGTCCACTCCTGATACCTAAATAGGTAAAGACCTTATAGAGTTTAAATTGGGAGATGGTAACTCTCTAAATAACTTCTTCTGTAGTGCCCCAAATCCTAATTAGTAAATTGTTACATGATTAATTTGGGTAACAATTAAACATAGTTAGTGGATTAAATAAATAACAGCCATCAGATTAATGAAAATCATGTCACAACAGAGGCGACTGTGTGAATCAGGCCTTCATGGTCGACTTGCTGCAAAGAAACCACTACTAAAGGACACCAATAAGAAGAAGAGACTTGCTTTGGCCAAGAAACACTAGCAATGGACATTAGACCGGCGGAAATCCTTTGGTCTGATGAGTCCAAATTTGAGATTTTTGGTTCCAAATGCTGTGTCTTTGTGAGACACAGAGTTGGTGAACGGATGATCTCCACATTTGTGGTTCCCACCGTGAAGCATGGAGGAGGAGGTGTGATGGGTGCTTTGCTGGTGACACTTTGATTTTTTTAAAATTCAAGGCACACATAACCAGCATGGTTACCACAGCATTCTGCAGCGATACGCCATCCCATCTGGTTTGCGCTTAGTGGACTATCATTACGTTTTCAACAGGACAATGATCTAAAACACACCTCAAGGCTGTGTGAGGGCTATTTGACCAAGAAAGAGAGTGATGGAGTGCTGCATCAGATGACCTGACCTCCACAACCACCCGACCTCAACCCAATTGAGATTGTTTGGGATGAGTTGTACCGCAGAGTGAAGGAAAAGCAGCCAACAAGTGCTCAGCATATTTGGGAACTCCTTCAAGACTGTTGGAAAAGCATTCCAGCTGACTATCTCATGAAGCTGGTTGAGAGAATGCCAAGAGTGGGCAAAGCTGTCATCAAGGCAAAGGGTGGCTACTTTGAAGAATCTAAAACATAAAATATATATTGATTTATTGAACACTTTTTTGGTTACGACATGATTCCATATCTGTTATTTCATTTGAGGGACAGAGTACACGCTGATGCTGTCCATAGTGTAATATTTATTGTTGAAGTATGGATCCTGAATTTGTATATGCCTGCACTGTTATGTAGTGTTTACAATTTGGCAAAGGCAAATGTGTATACTATGCAAAATTCCTTGAGTATTTTGGAAAGAATCTAATGTGAAGAACTCAAATGTGTTAACATTTTGTCCCCTTTTCCCTAATGGAAGAATCCATTTTTGAAGCAGCTCAAAAATTTGGGTTGAACTTTTAGTGAATATAAGATGGCACTAGAATTTGATAAATATAACTGTTGTGCATACTGTATCTTGTTGTCGTGATGTTTATTTGTTGAATACATTATCCAACCTAACATTTAAAGCCCCTATGCAGTCTTTGTAAAAAAAAATATCTCCACTGTATGTCTAATAAATCACTGTGTGTGTGTTTTTTAGGAAAATAACCAAATATATATTTTATCATTTATTTCCCTGAGCCTCCATTGGTCCTTGAAATTCTCAATCTTATTGTGTGGGTGTTATGAAGACAACTCTGAAAATATTTACATACACAGCCCTGACTGTCTGATAAGGTGGTCTAGAGCCCATAACCTTACCGACCCAGATCAACAGTCATTGGTCTATTATAATCAGATCACTTTGTGACATCATGATGTGGATAAACAGCTTTTACACAAAAAGAGCATGATCATAATTTTCACAATATCAGAGTGTTATTTCAACCTCATAGTGTGGAAAAAAACAACATAACCATGTTTTAGCTACACTGCCCCTTTAAACATCCATAGTAAAACATTTAAAAAATGCTCAGCACTCAGGACAATGAGTTTGACTGAACCTGAATCATCTCTCTTTGGTACGTTGCAGTCTTCCACCCATTGTTCAGGAAGCATCTCCCTGCTTCAAAGGGAGATGAACTGCGGCTGTTGGCTGCTGTATCCAGGTGAAACCATAGCTGAAAGAAGGCTCCTGGGCTTGGTTGAATTTAAGCAGCTGTGCATCTTCGAACAACATTGTTTACTTGGTTTGCGGCCAAATACAATATATTCAAAAAATGTGTTAAACTGTTTTTCTTTGCTCTTTTTTCCAGAATAGGATTATCCCAGTCTGTTTGGAATTCCAGTGTATTCCCAAAAGAGGGAGAAATTATTTTGGCACATATATGACATAAATGATTCCTACAACGAGTAGACAAAGTAAAAAAGAAAGGTGTTTTGGTCTCTTTGTCCACCGTGCTTTGTGTTCTTTTCTTTTGTTTCTGTCTTTCAGTTTGATTTGGAAATTGACAGAGAAGTCTGTCTCGTTGTGTGAAACGCTGTCAGCTCTAAATTCAAATTTCTCTCTCACTTGAAATAAGCGTATTTATCTCTGTCTGACTGTCAGTAGGGAATAAGTTATTTCTTCAGAGCTCTCTGTTGAGAGTGATTGTGAGTGCCTTTCACTTTCAGCTGTAAATCATTTCCCAAACATCACTAAACGATCTCTCAACTTCAAACAATGTCAGAAACTCCAGATATTCTTTAGAAAGTTGCGTTTGAAAAAAAAAGACATACAGTACCACTTATGAAAGATTCCAAATGTAAGACTGAGTGAATATATTTTTATACCTTAGGCCATGATCCTTAAAGATAATCAAAGGGAACACTGTGTGTCATGTCATATTTTGTTAAGGTTTTATTTAATTATGTTTAACAAAATGGCACGCAAAAAACTCTGCATCTTAGACAGATGAGATGAAGATGAGATCTGAGAATGTTTGGGAATTTTCCAGTATTGAAAGTACTTCTTCCAATATTACCCATTAAACAATGTGTAATGGTGTCACGTTCTGACCTTTATTTCCTTTGTTTGGTCTTTATTTAGTATGGTCAGGGCGTGAGTTGGGGTGGGCAGTCTATGTTTGTTTTTCTATGTGTGGTTTCTGTTTCGGCCTAGTATGGTTCTCAATCAGAGGCAGGTGTCATTAGTTGTCTCTGATTGAGAATCATACTTAGGTAGCCTGGGTTTCACTTTTGGTTTGTGGGTGTTTGTTTCCGTGTCAGTGTTTGTCGCCACACAGTACTGTTTCGGTTTCATTTCTTCACGGTTCTTTTGGTATTTTTGTATTCAGTGTTCAGTGCTTTCTTTGATTAAAGTTATGGACACTTACCACGCTGCATTTGGTCCGATCCCTACTCCTCTTCAGACAAAGAGGAGATCTGCCGTTACAAATGGGCTTTGCGGGACAGTTTCCCAGATGCAGATTAAGACTCATCCTGGACTAACATGCACTTTACTGTGTACATTGAGCAGCTTCATTAAATAGTACCCGCAAAACGCCAGTCTCAATGTCAACAATGAAGAGGCGACTCCGGGATGCTGGCCTTTATAGGCAGAGTTCCTCTCTCCAGTGTCTGTGTTCTCTTGCCCGTCTTAATCTTGTCTTTTTATTGGCCAGTCTGAGATATGGCTTTTTCTTTGAAACTCTGCCTAGAAGGCCAGCATCCCGGAGTCACCTCTTCACTGTTGACGTTGAGACTGGTGTTTTGCGGGTACTATTTCATGAAGCTGCCAGTTGAGGACTTGTGAGGCGTCTGTTTCTCAAAATAGACACTGTAATGTACATGTCCTCTTGCTCAGTTGTTCACCGGGGCCTCCCACTCCTCTTTCTATTCTGATTAGAGACAGTTTGCGCTGTCTGTTAAAACTTCTTGATTCTACTTGAGACGCATATGTCTCAACTAGGCACCTGGAAATGCAAATGCGCTACGCTAAATGCTAAATGTACTCGTTAAAACTCAAACCTTGATCAAAATTCACAAGCAGGGTATTGAATTAAAGCTACACTCGTTGTGAACCTAGCCAACAAGTCAGATTTTTAAAATGCTTTTCGGCGAAAGCATGAGAAGCTATTATCTGATAGCATGCAACACCTCAAAATGCCTGAATGCGACGTAAACAAAGACTTTGCTTATCCGGCGCTGCACAAAACGCAGAAATAAAATATAAAACATTCATTACCTTTGACGAGCTTCTTTCTTGGCACTCCTATATGCCCCATAAACATCACTATTGGGTCTTTTTTTCGTTTAAATCGGTCCATATATACCCAAAATAGCTTTCTATGGAAGCTGTGTCATTCAGAAAAAAAACATTGTTTTTAAACGCTGCGTCATTTTTTTAAATTAAAAAAGTCGATGATAAACTTTCACAAAACACTTCGAAATCCTTTTGTAATCCAACTTTAGGTATTAGTAAACGTTTATAATCTATCAAAATGATTACAGGGCGATGTATATTCAATAGCTCCTCGTCTGCAAATCAATGGCTGCCAATGTCCACATTGAATAGATCCTGGTGGAGACCGGAAGAAACGGAATCCAGATAGTTGGATTTTCCAACAAAAAATTCAATTGAAAATGACGACAATGGCGACATCGTGTGGAATTTGTATGAATTGCATGCAGGTCGATATTAAATTTTGTCCCCTTTTAACAACTCATGAAAGTGACTTATGGAAATTATTTTTAGCTTTCAGAGAGCAGTTTTTCTTGCGTTTTTCAATGAAACACACGATCTGTTATAGTCACAGCCGTGATTTAACCAGTTTTAGAAACTTCAGAGTGTTTTCTATCCACACATACTAATCGTATGCATATACTATATTCCTGGCATGAGTAGCAGGACGCTGAAAAGTTGCGCGATTTTTAACAGAATGTTCGAAAAAGGAAGGGGTAGACTTAAGAGGGAGTAGTACACAGAGTTGCACGAGATCTTCAGTTTCTTGGCAATTTCTCACATGGAATAGCCATCATTTCTCAGAACAAGAATAGAATGACGAGTTTCAGAAGAAATAACATTAAATATTTACACCGTATTTCTGATCAATTTGATATTATTTTAATGTACAAAAAGTTACCTTTCTTTCAAAAATAAGGACATTTCCCCAAACTGACCCCAAACTTTTGAATGGTGGTGTACATTCTCAACACTGTCCATGTACTTACTCCACTACTGTTCCCATTCAAGTGTCTGCTAATTCTGGTGTAAATGGAATAGGAACACGCCACCTTTGGGACTAATTTTGAACCTTTTCTAATGGCTCCTAATGAAAATCAAGAGTAGATATAAAGATGATGGAGGGTATCATAATACATTGAACAAGGATTATCTGTAATTAGTTACCAGCGTTCTAGAGATGCTGTACTGTAGATAGCCATTAGAGCAGGTTAAACAGCCATGAAGCACTTTCACAGACTTTGCTCTGTGTGGTATGTCTTGCCGATAGATCCCCTTGTATGTTGTCCTCTTCTGCTTTGAGATCTGAATGATGGGATTGAGATACTGAACTTGAATTTAGGCACTTTCTTAAATTCACAAGAGGTTGTCGGCTGCAGCATACACACTTTACACACATTTGCCCATACATTCGTACATACTGTGAATAGTCATGTCTAAATTGTGCTTTTAAATTCACTGTACATATAATCTCAAGGCAGCAAAATCAATATGCAGAAGTTTACCTTCGATTACTTACTTGACACAGTCCTGAAGGAAGGGACAACACAAAATGTAGTCTATTCAATCGAAGCGCAGAAGCTCAGTAAAAGCGATTGAAAGTGATTGATTACACTGTAATAATATTATTTCCCATATCACCATTTTAAATGCAAATTTTGACACTCTATCATGTCTTGTGAAGATCGCCTGTTTGTGATCGTATTTGATGCCATGCCCTACTTCAGCAAATACCTACCTACCTCCAGAAAGCAAAACTTAACATTTAATTCACTTGGTTTCTCGATACTCATGAAAAAAATGCATCTCAACAACACTAACAAGAACTCTTAGAAATTGAACATTTCCTCCTCATTTTGCTACTGCCAAAATAGAGATGTTTCCAAAAATGGTTGTCTCCTTTTCTATCACTGTACTTACAGTAAACAAATTATGTAAAGTAACATGATTGAAAATATTTTTTCCTGAAAATAGAAATCAGAACACGACAATAAATAGCATAAACTTGACTTACACATTGCTACTGCCTACCCACTAAACACACTCAGTTCAAAGTATTTTTCTGTAAAAAACTTTTTTTTTACAATATGATAGTACTCGTGTAAAAACAGTTTTGGCTAAATTATCCGTTTACTGTACATGCCTTTTCGGTCATTGCAATCTGAGATCCTTGGGACGTCCCTACCTCGTTGAAGTTGAAATGAAAATGGTTAAGTGTTAAGGTTAGGGTTAGGTAAGGTTATTGATTAAGGTAAGTGTAAGGGTAGGGGTTAAGGTTAAGGTTAGGGTTTAAGGTACAAAGGATCCCGGATCGCACTAACCATGCCTTTTCTCCAGAACATCATCTATCCATTCTCTGGGTATGCTGTATCATCCCTTTTAATATCAAAATGTTTATCAGGCTTTTTCAAAAGACTGCTGCAGTGCTTTAAGCTCCTTTTACACCCAATTGCAGTCTCTTTACTTTCTCCTCGGCTTGGCACCCGTGAAAGAATGCTGGATCGTGAGAGCGTGGCTCGTGCTAGCCTCATGCATATTTACAGGTTAAAAGGTCAACGTAGCATCAGAGAGTAGGTATGATACTGACACCCCAGGACAAAGGCCCCATAAGAACGGGCCAGTCTCCCATAGACATAGTTTCAGCGCCACTCTATGACGCTGCTGTATGTTACATTTAATGCGGTAATCACACAGCCTTAGATCCCTTTGATAGTTGGGAAAGTCGATCGACGACACAGTGCCATCTTGGCACAGTCTCAACTCCCAGCCAAACAACATGGCTGCATCCAGTAGGCCCAATAGGTCTGTTCAATGCAAAATAGTTGATTTTTATCACAGTCACAGCGTGGTGTAGATGTAGACAAAGATGATGACTACCATGTTGAGAATGGTGCCGATGATCCCAAGCATGGCCAGAATGGACTCCTCTGTACCTTCCTTGTCTTGAATTCCTCTTTCTTCATCACAGATGGCAGTGTTTACCATTTTTCCAGGAAAGGTCTGCAGTTTCCCTTTCAGACCAGTCTGGAAAGAATAGAAACACAAAATAAATCAATGTATGAATCAACTGTTCTGCTTGTATATTGAGAAACAGTCGCAACAAACGATAAGGAATATAAACAAATTAATCATACTGACTATTGTAAAGGCAAGAGTTGAAAATAAATGAATAGCTTCATGGGCTTTACATTGTTCAACAGCTTCGAAATTATTTGTGTTTTGTATGATGCATGTACCATAGTTGATTGTCTGCTTCACAGTGTGAAGTGGTGATTAAAAACATGTCATATAGACTTAGTAATGATCACTGCACCCTAGTCACTGTTTTATCAGACATTTACTGAATTACCTGATTTTGATGTAGGAGATTGTGTCTTCCTTATTACTCAATACAGTTTGTCAATTTGAAATATTGGGAAAATAAAACATAATGTACTGTATGCTGAGTTGTCTCATTTTCATGACAAAATGTGCTAGGCAAGCTCTGATAGATAGACACAGACCCTGCAACAACAACCCCCTCTCTCTCTCACACACACAGAAATGCAAGCATACACACACGTGCACATACACACACACACAAACTGTAGGGATGTAGGGTCACACCAGTGGTGGAAAAAGTACCCAATTGTCATAATTGAGTAAAAGTAAAGATACCTTAATAGAAGTAATGGAAGTAAAAGTGTAAGTCACCCAGTAAAATACTACTTGAGTAAAAGTCTAAAAGTGTTAGGTTATAAATATACTTAAGTATCAAATGTAAATGTAATTGCTAAAATATACTTAAGTATCAAAAGTAAAACTATTAATCATTTCAAATTCCTTATATAAAGCAAACAAGATGCTTAAATTGTATTTTATTTACAGATATCCAGAGGCATGCTCCAACACTCAGACATAAATTACAAACAAAGCATGTGTTTAGTGAGTCTGCCAGATCAGGGGCAGTAGGGATGACCAAGGATGTTCTCTTGAATTAGGACCTTTTCCTGTCCTGCTAAGCATTCAAAATGTAACGAGTACTTTTGGGTGTCAGGGAAAATGTATGAAGTAAAAAGTACATTTTTTTTTTTGTTGAAATGTAGTGGAGTAAAAGTAAAAGTTGTCAAAAATATGAATAGTAAAGTAAAGTACAGATACCCCAAAAAACGACTCAAGTAGTACTCTCACGTTATTTTACCTAAGTACTTTACACCACTGGGTCCCACACACCACAGTTGCTTCTGAATGTTGCATTCCTTTTCTTCAAGCTTTTACAGAATAATCTTTATTTAAGTGCATGGAAAAGATTCTTCATCAAAAATATATTAATTTCCGTCCACTGAATAAAATATAGTAATCTGCTGTAAATTGGTAGTCAAATACTATTCCACACGGTTGATTTTTCATTCATCTGCCGCATGTCCAGCTTTTATAAATTGATATTAACTGTAGGTATTTAAAAAATATCTTAATGTCAAGTATCTAGTTGTATTTTATTGGAAAGATCACACTAGTACTTAAAAGGAGGAAAATGTGTTTCTCATTCATAGGTTATTTTTTCCAACTTTCTTAGATTTCTTAATGACATATTCTCATTACAGTTGTTGTTTGACTCACTGAAGTAAGGGGATGAAGGGGAGCAAAGAAGCATAGCTCAGTGGATTGCCCTTGATGATTGACCTGACACACTAGTTGCCTCCGCAATAGTGGAAAACACTGTCAAGGAGCAGCTAAGAGACCATCTTGATTGACACACTGGTCATCGTGCGAATGGCTCATGGGATGAAATCACTCTCCACGCTTGCACTTATAGCTCTATATAGCTTATGGTTTATGAGGGGTACATTAGCTGGGTCTGTGGTGCATGTTGTCGGCCCACAGGAGGAGCAGCCTGGGCAGGTTGGTATCTGGACACGACCCAGAGGACCAAAGCTAGCTCCTCTAACGGGTCAGTGGTTTTGATGTGTACACTTGTAACTGTAAAAGCATGAAAACTCATGTACATAAAAAATAGAAAGACCACCTGTTTCAAGCCTTGGTTGGTGTGTCGTATAGTTTTGACCTGGAGATGGTGTCTTGAATGTGAAACTGGTGTTATATTGATAATAACCTCAAAAAGTATAATTCAAATGGAAAGATGTTCCCATGGAGAACAGCTAGTGTAACGCATTGTAAGTTTGAACCCATTGTTTGGCCTACAGTATCATCCCTTTGTAACGACCGTTGGTGGAAGAAGGTGAGGACCATGATGCAGCGTGGTAAGTGTTCATCATTATTTTAATAAACTGAACACTAAATACAACAAGGAACAACATAAACAACCAAAACAACATCGTCAGGTGCAAAACACACTAAACAGAAAATAACTACCCATAACCCATAGTGGGAAAACAGGCTGCCTAAGTATGGTTCTCAATCAGAGACAACGATTGACAGCTGCCTCTGATTGGTAACCATACCAGGCCAAAACAAGAACTACAAAACATAGAAAGAGGAAAAAATAACATAGAATCCCCAACCTAGTCACACCCTGGCCTAACCAAAACAGAGAATAAAAAGCCTCTCTATGGCCAGGGCGTGATACCCTTTCTTTGGCTCACATTATCAATAATTAAAACAACATCTAATTAATTGAAGGATAGGTTAATGACAAGACAAATATATTTTCCGTTCAGTTCTCTGGGAGACAGTTTTCCAGTGAGATTGTGTGAAAACACACCACAGTCTTAAGGACCGTCCACACCAAGGGCAATAACTATAACTGTTCAAGTGAACTCACTGAACAATAACTACAAAACGATTGGAGAACGATAACGAGAGTTATCATTTGGATCACTTTCAGAGTGTTTTTTCCCTGTCCTTCCAATGATTAAACACTGACAACCAATCAAAAATGCATTATTTTGAAGCGTTCTTGTTTCTTAGTGTGCGAGGCTGACCATTCGGCAATCTCATAAACATTCTATCATTAATGAGCTTGAGGAGATCAAAGGATTTTGTCCTGATTTGATAACCCTCACATCTATCATCCAATCACAAAGTTTATACAAATTAGACTGTTAGGAAAACATTTGAGTTAATTCATGAATTTGATTGGAAGCATTCTAACATTGGGCATTCTGATGTAATACATTTTAATGTAAATATAAACAATGGACGCGGGAAGAACAGAGGATTCCTTTTAATTCCATTGTTACCACCAGCCAATGTGATCACATCACACCAGAGAAGCCCTTGCCATTCAAACTTCTCTGCCAGTTCATTGTGAACACCCTTGCCAAAAATCAGGCTTCTGGCAAACAGTATTGGTAAATCTTTGGCCAAGTCCATGGAGCATTATTTTCCAGAGAATGCATAGAGCCCCAAGCTGATTGTCCCTTTTATACCATTGATATAATTGAACACATTTAACACTTGCCGGGAGAAATGTGTTCAACATCCACTGAAGTAGCTAGCATGTTTATTAGCTACAGTAGTTGTTGTGGTAAGCAAACAAACAGACTAGTTAGTTTAGCTAACCAAATCATCTGTCCAAGCTTGTTATTATGAAAATCAAAATCAACAATACGAATAATAATGTTTTCTTTTTGCTTTAAAAAGCAGCTCTAACAAAACATTTAAGAATGAACTATAGCCATTGAATTCTACCGTGGCGATATACTGTGCGTTATAGGGAATTATAGAACAGGTGGGTCAAATTCCAAATTCTGATTGGTTAAAACCGTAATCCAGCCGGTGTCTATTCCACAAGTTACAACTGGCTAAATCTATGATGTTAAAATGCCTATTTACTCTGTTCCATCTGACTGTGCAATCCACAATCAGCCCAGCCAGGCAATTTATAAAC
Source organism: Oncorhynchus clarkii lewisi (assembly GCF_045791955.1). Lineage (NCBI taxonomy): Eukaryota > Metazoa > Chordata > Actinopteri > Salmoniformes > Salmonidae > Oncorhynchus > Oncorhynchus clarkii. The sequence goes on from NC_092171.1 coordinate 26,400,410, forward strand.
TTTATCTTCACTTTAAAAAGCATCTAGACATTATCTCACATGCATTTTAGACTAACATTTTGTTTTCAACAGAGGAGATTTTTTTCAACATTCAAATTCGATCTCCAACTGTCCCATAGTATTGAACGTGTTGAGAGTTGGGAATTAACAGACAGGCATGCAGCCATTTGAAATCATGAATCAGCTGGTATGTCAGCTGGTATATATGGATATATACAAAGAAATGTCAATTGAAAAAAAGTATAACAAAAATGAAGTTCAGCTAGTTTGCAGTCTTTCCAGCTTCAGTTTGAAGTGATTGTGTTAGCTGTGTTGTTGTCTAGCTCCTCTGAAAAACAGTGTCCTAATTGAGCACATTTTCTATGCCTGGCGAAGTCGCGCATCATTAGCTCATTGTTATGGATGTATCCAAATAAATGTCATTAGAAAAAAGCTGAAACAAATACAAATGCAGCTACTTTGCTGTTATTCTAGCTGCACTTTTTGATGTAACTGTAAGTCAGCCGTAGTTGGCTAGCTAGAATAAGTAATAAGAACAATGCCTGCCAATATGGCAATATAACATTTAGAATGAACGATTGTCCATAAATACAGAACAAAAAGACTGAAAGACTGGGTCGCGTCTCTGGCAACCGAGCCGCTAGAACGAACAACCAGCTGGCTTGGGTAGCAACCCTAGATTTGTATCTTGTGGAAGGATGAAATAGTGTAAATAAATTAATCAAATACGTCAATAATTATTTGAATATGTTGGTAACCCATTATATAAAAGTGATAATGCCCTCGAAGCTGGTGTTTGGAGAATATATTGGCATGGTTTGCCGGACCTCGACTTTGTCTCTGGTCTAACAATACCCGTGCCAATATATACTCCAAACACCGGCTTCTCAGGCATTATCACTTAAATAATGCACGTTTTGAATGCCTTTCAAGCCAATAAGAAATTAGTATTCAACAATGCCATGGTATAAAGCATTACTCTATAATGTAGCCTAGGCCTATTTTCTGATCGACTACAGCCAAGATTTGAAGATGAGCCTAGGTATTGAATACGTTTTTAGGAAAGGAGAAATGTGATTTGTCAGTGTCTGAGACGTGCTGGTGGCTTTGATTGATGGATCCTTTTTAGGTGTGTCTGTGTATGTATGTGTGTGTGTGTGTGTGTGTGTGTGTGTGTGTGTGTGTGTGTGTGTGTGTGTGTGTGTGTGTGTGTGTGTGTGTGTGTGTGTGTGTGTGTGTGTTCGCTTATTCTCTCTATGTCGATTCAGAAAGTTTCCTAAAGTAGCCTGTCATGGACTCCATCTACTAATAAATAATGTAACTGAAATAAGCATAACGCATTTTTATTTATTTGAGCAAGTCAAGATGATCAGCATACGTGTGATGAATGACGTCAGGTGTCAGTGTTGTTGTTTCTTGCCTTTCCTTAATGGGATTCAACTGAAGCACACCTAGCTCGATTTAAAAAATATATATATATATTTCATCTTTATTTAACCAAGTAGGCCAGCTGAGAACAAGTTCACATAAATAAGCGTACAGTCAATAACACAACAGAAAAGAATAGAAAAATCTATGTACATTGTGTGCACATGCAGAAGAGTAGGGAGGTAAGGCAATAAATAAGCCATAGAGGTGAAATAATTACAATTTAGCATTAATACTCGTGTGATAGATGTGCAGACAATAATGTGCAAGTAGAGATGTTGGGGTGCAAAAGAGGGTAAGTAAAAATATAGGGATGAGGTAGTTGGGTGTGCTATTTACAGATTGGCTGTGTACAGGTACAGTGCTCTCAGTAGGCTCTCAGGGGCGGCAGGGTAGCCTAGTGGTTAGAGTGTTGGACTAGTAACCGAGAGGTTGCAAGTTCAAATCCCTGAGCTGAGAAGGTACTGTTGTAAGAAAGTAATAAAGATAAAATCAGTAAGCTGCTCTCACAGCTGATGCTTAAAGTTAGAGGGAGATATAAGACTCCAGCTTCAGAGATTTTTGCAATTCGTTCCAGTCATTGGCAGCAGAGAACTGTAAGGAAAGAAGGCCAAAGGAAGTGTTGGCTTTGGGGATGACCAGTGCAATATACAATATACAAAGCAGTCATTTGAGAAGCCAAGGCTGTTGAGTCTGCCGATAATCATTTGTTGATTGACAGAGTCAAAAGCCTTGGCCAGGTCGTTGAAGACGACTGCACAGTACTGTCTTTCATCGATGGAGGTTATGATATCGTTTAGGACCTTGAGCAACAATTTTGGGAGATCATTCTAGAAAGAGCGGGTCCAGATTGTCTAGCACAGCTGATTTGTAGGGATCCAGATTTTGCAGCTCTTTCAGAACATCAGCTGTCTGGATTTGGGTGAAGGAGAAGTGGCGGGGGCTTGGGCAAGTTGCTGAAGGGGGTGCTGAGATGTTAGCCGGGGTAGCAATAGCCAGGTGGAAAGCATGGCCAGCCGTAGAAAAATGCTTATTGAAATGATCGATTATCGTAGATTTATCAGTGGTGACAGTGTTTCCTATCCTCAGTGCAGTGGGCAGCTGGGAGGAGGTGTTCTTATTCTGCAAGAACATTACAGTGTCCCAAAACTTTCTGGAATTAGTGCTACAGGATGCAAATTTCTGTTTGAAAAAGCTAGACTTAGCTTTCCTAACTGACTGAGTATATTGGTTAATGACTTCCCTGAAAAGTTGCATATTGCTATTCGATGCTAATGCAGAACGCCACAGGATGTTTTTGTGCTGGTCAACGGCAGTCAAGTCTGGGGTGAACCAAGGGCTATATCTGTTCTTAGTTCTACACTTTTTGAATGGGGCATGCTTATTTAAGACAGTGAGGAAAGCACTTTTAAAGAGCAACCATGCATCCTCTACTGACGTGATGAGGTCAATATCCTTCCAGGATACCCGGGCCAGGTCGATTAGAAAGGCCTGCCCGCTGAAGTGTTTTAGGGAGCGTTTGACAGTGATGAGGGGTGGTCGTTTGACAGCGGACCCGTTACACATGCAAGCAAAGGGGCAATGATCGCTAAGATCCTGGTTGAAGACAGCAGAGGTGTATTCTAGAGGGCAAGCTGGACAGGATGATATCTAAGAGGGTGCCCATGGTTACGGATTTAGGGTTGTACCTGGTAGGTTCTATGATAATTTCTGAGATTGAGGGCATCTAGCAGAGATTTTAGGTGTTAAGCATGTCACAGTTTAGGTCACCTAACAGTATGAACTCTGAAGATTCACATATGGTGTCCAGGGCACAGCTGGGGGCTGAACGGGGTCTTTGTAAAAAATAGCAGATCCGTACCACATTGGGTGAGGCGGGTTGCAGGAGAGTATGTTCAGTTCGTAGATGGAAATTGAGATATAAAAATATATAAAAAAATATATATGAAGAAAAATATATATACATGTGCGTTCACAGGGGAAGGACCTGCATTCCACCGGTCATCTGAAGTCATTCTCATTCTCCGGTTGGAATGTTATTCAAGATATATGTAAACAACATTCTAAAGATTGATTCAGTACATCGTTTGACATGTTTCTACTGACTGTTACGGAACTATTGGACATTTCGTCACGTTATAGTGGACGCGCTTTGTGACTTTGGAATTGTTTATCAAACGCGCTAACCAAAGTAGCTAATTGGACAAATCAAGCATTTATTGTGGACCTGGGATTCCTAGGACTGCATTCTGATGAAGTTCATCAAAGGTAAGGAAACATTTAACATGTATTTTCTGGTTTCTGTTGACTCCAACATGGCGGCTAATTTGGCTAATGTTCTGTTCTCCGTCTCAGATTTTTGCATGGGTTGCTTTTTCCGTAAACTTTTTTTGAAATCTGACACAGCGGTTGCATTAAGGAGAGGTATATCTATCATTCCCTGTGCATAACTTGTATTATCATCTACATTTATGATGAGTATTTCTGTTGAAACGATGTGGCTATGCAAAATCACTTGATGTTTTTGGAACTAGTGAATTTATTTCAGTAATGTGAATCTAATACGCCAATGTAAACTACGATTTTTTTATATAAATATGAACTTTATCAAACAAAACATGCATGTATTGTGTAACATGAAGTCCTATGAGTGTCATCTGATGAAGGTAATTCAAGGTTAGTGATTAATTTTATCTCTATTTCTGCTTTTAGTGAATGCTATATTTCGCTGGAAATGGCTGTGCTTATTGTGGTTTGGTAGAGACCTAACATAATCGTTTGTAGTGCTTTTGCTGAAAAGCATATTTGAAATCGGACACTTTGGTGGGATTAACAACAAGATTACCTTAAAAATGATATAAAACACATGTATGCTTTAGGAATGGTAATTATGAGATTACTGTGGTTTGAATTTGGCGCCCTCTATTTTCCCTGCTAGTTGTCATATCGATCCCGTTTGCGGGATTGCAGCCATAACAAGTTAAGAACAAATTCTTATTTGCAATGACGGCCTACACCGGCCAAACCTGGACAATGCTGGGCCAACTGTGTGCCGGCCTATGGGACTCCCAATCACAGCCTGGATTTGAACCAGGGAGCCTGTAGTGACGCCTCTAACACTGAGATGCTGTGCCTTAGACCGCAGCACCACTCGGGAGCCCAATCAATAATTACTTCATAAATTACTAATTTCTGAAGCATGTTTTATGCAGCAAATGTCACTTGGTTAAGAATAAGCAAATTCAATTAAGTAAATTATATTAATGATGGACAACAGGTGAAATCCAACTTGAAGTCAACAATGGGCTTTGATTGCCCCTCTTGGGGAGTGCTATACACAGGGCTTCCCTCAAACTGAATGGCACTCTTGGTGTTGTGTGCTGCTGGATGGGCCCTAATGTCAATACGCCTACTCACTGCTGATACAAACTGCACTTGGGAGAGAGAGAGAGATATAGGAACAGAGAAACAGCTTTACTACAGAGTGCGGTGCAGTTGCTCCTGTCAAACAAAAGCTCTGGAGTCCATCCAGACAAACCTCCACTGCGCTGGCTGGCCGGTCCAGTACTCACGCTTTACAACAGGAAAGGTGTGTTGCAATCAGTGGCATTTGGACTATACAATGCACTCTACTCTACTCAATGGTCACATGGTTCTTTATGTCATGTTCGCTTTGTTTTACACCTATTAGGCTTTCTTTGTGGGGTACTTTGAACACTTAAGTAGTCACTTTTGTAAGCTTATAGTAAGAAAACTACACCAAACTACAGATTCCTGGTCATACTAAGCACAATTAATTGCTGAGGACCTCCAAACTATATATACTTGTGTAATACCTGTGACTCGAGCATTGTAGTGCTGAGCGATTAACTGAAATTGTGGATATTTTTGACTGACATTGGTTAAATTATTTGAATCCCATTTTGTTCGTTTTTTCTTCTTCTGTGAGCTCGATGCCAGTTTCTCTAGAGATTAATCAGAACAAACCCGAACTAGGCGATGGAGTTGTAGTTTCCAACAGGTCAATAATTCTACATAGTTCAGTGCAGAAAACGTGGAAATTGACTACAATGACCATAATCCATTGCGCGCTAAATCTTTCTGTTTGACACGGACAAGGAGATGGAGAGAATAGGAGAGCAGTTGCTTCTCAACATACCTCTACCTAAAAATACATTATCTAAGTGATTGACATTTGGTATTCAGCAGTCATAAAATATGCCTTACTTTGAAGAACTAATACAATAGTGATTTTGTCAGACAGCATAGGTAGCAGCTCTATATAGATGAGATGATGACTTGGAATGAAATAATAAAGTCAACAAATAAAACAAATATACACAACAGCTGAAATGTTTTATTTCAGTAATGTGAATAAATTATAGTTAAAAAGTCATAAGCAGTAATGGGCAGTCACCACCATCATGGCACTTGGATTCATTGTTTTGTTCTGTGTTGTTACAGCATTCAACCGATATAATGCATAGCGCATTTAATGTTTGGAAAAATATATATAATCGAACCTAAAACCAAACCGACCTCAAAAAGCACTAATTGCTCAGCAGTAGTGCATTAAAACCTAATGTATGTGCATAACCTTAAAGAAAGACTAAAAGGATTATTTCAAATGTGGTCCATTATTACTGCTCAGACAGAGTGTGTCAGATCGGAGGGCCTGTTGTCCGGACCTCTGGCAGTCTCTATGGGGGTGCAACACAGGGTTCAATTCTCGGGCTGACTCTTTTCGCTGTATACATCAATGATGTAGCAGCTCTTGCCGCTGGTGATTCTCTGATCCACCTCTACGTAGATGACACCATTCTGTGTACTTCTGGTCCTTCTTTGGACACTGTGTTAAGACAACTCCCGACAAGCTACAACGCCGTACAACACTCCTTCCGTGGTCTCCAACTGCTCTTAAATGCAAGTAAAACTCTTCAACCGATGCTCTTCAACCGATTGCTGCCCGCACCCGCCCGCCCATCTAGCATCTCTACTCTGGACGGTTCTGACTTAGAATATGTGGACAACTACAAATACCTAGGTGTCTGGTTAGACTGTAAACTCTCCTTCCAGACTCACATTAAGCATCTCCAATCCAAAATTAAATCTCGAATCAGCTTCCTACTTCGCAACAAAGGATCCTTCACTCATGCTACCAAACATACCCTCATATAACTGATTATCCTACCGATCCTTGACTTCGGCAATGTCATTCACAAAAGAGCCTCCAACACTCTATTCGGCAAACTGGATGGAGTCTATCACAGTGCCATCCGCTTTGTCACCAAATTGTTATTGTTATTTATTTTTTGCTCCTTTGCACCCCAGTATCTCTACTTGCACATTCATCTTCTGCAAATATATCATACCAGTGTTTAATTGCTAAATTGTAATTATTTTGCCACTATGGCCTATTTATTGTCTTACCTCCCTAATCGTACTACTTTTGCACACACTGTATGTGGTCTTTTCTAAAAGAAAGAGCAATGGCGAGATCAAATGTGTTTGGAAGTATTGGCACTAAATATTATTATTTTGCAGTAACTTATGCTGTATTTGACAAAGGACTGTGACAGATCCTGAAAGAAAAGAATAATGGAAAATTGTTGTGGACCTATTAGCAGAATGTTTGAATTCAACAATGTTTTTCTTAGACTTTTCACCCAACCTAAATATGCTGGACTTCCTGTGAATTCTGAAACATTGTCTAGGGTATTTCCAAAAAAATCACATTCAGCTAAACTTGAAATACATAACCTATCTATTTACTTGACAAATAAGCCCAGTTAAATTATTAGATGCACATGGTCATTTGTTATACGGCTACTTCAGGAATATGAACCAATCACTGCCAGAAAAGGAGAGGAATTTATTCTGCAATGGTTGTGAAAATAAAATAAATGGGAAATACATTCCTATGTCTAGTTACTTTAGATTCCAAAACAAAACACATAGATTTGTGCTCTTCTCACTAATGGCAAAAGGCTGCACCTTGTTATTATGTTTTCAGTTTTTTTTATATGAATAAGCGTGTCATCATATCCCCCATTTGCACAAAATACTTAGGCCTATACTTGCCTGTTTGCAATAGAATACTTCAACCACTAGAAAATGTGCCTACGCATGGTCTAAAGCAGAGCTCTCAAACCCTGTTCCTGGAGAGCTACTATTCTGTAGGTTTTCATTCCAACCCTGTTCCTGGAGAGCTACTATTCTGTAGGTTTTCATTCCAACCCTGTTCCTGGAGAGCTACTATTCTGTAGGTGTTCATTCCAACCCTGTTCCTGGAGAGCTACTATTCTGTAGGTTTTCATTCCAACCCTAATCTAGCTCACCTTATTCTAATAATGAGCTGATTTATAAGATGAATCAGTGTAGTTAAAACTGTGGTTGGAGTGGAAAACCTACAGGAGGGTAGCTCTTCAGGAACAGGGTTGGAGAGCCATAAAGTTTGAATGGAAGTAAGGACATTCTTATGCCAAGTTCAGTTTTTATAAATGCCAACTTTTGCTGGAAAACTGGCGCAAGCATGCTTTAGAGTATATTTTTTACACGCAACGTTTTAAATGAGGACCCTGGTTCCTGTGTTTTAGAACAAAAGCTGGAAGTGTGTCTAAGAAAAAAAGAGCATCACCATGGAAACAAGGAAACGTTCATACCTGGAACAACACATCCAGGCTCTCCAGCTACACCTAGTCGGGTTCAGCGTCTGTAGATCAGTGAAGAGTAAAACCTTTTGCCACTTGAATAATTCTGAGCATGTCAAATATTCCCAGATGTTAACTGGGTCTGACAGACAGAGTTGCTTTTGGCACTGTTTTAAAATGGAATTAAAACAAACAACAACCCCCCACACATTCAGAGTGTACTGTACAGCACACTGCAAAAGTATTCAGACCCCTTGGACCCTTGGATTTCTTCACATGTTGTTGTGTTACAAAGTGGGATTAAAGTGGATTTGATTGTCTTTTTTTATTTTACAATCTTCACAAAATACACTAATGTCAAAGTGGATAACTAAAGTATTGTCGCTGCATAACTATTCCGTCCCTTTGTTTAGGCAATCCTAAATTAGTTCAGTAGTAAAATTTGGCTTAACAAATGAAATAGAATCATAAAGAAGGGGAGTGATTGGTAGATGGATAACAATAACAAATCAGACATTTAATATCTCTTTAAGCATGGTCAAGTTAATAATTATGCTGTGGATTATGTATTTAACCACCCAGACACATCAAAGATACAGCCATTCTTCTGAACTGAGCTGCAGGACAGGAATTAAACTGCTCAGGAACGTTGCCATGATGCCATTGGTGATTTTAGAAACAGCTACAGAGTTCAATGGTTGTGATTGGAGAAAACAGAGGATGGATCAACAACATTGTAGTAACTCTACAATAATGACCTAAATTACAGGGTGAAAAGAAGAATACAAATATACAGAATAAAAATATTCCAAAACATGCATCTTGTATGTAAAAACACACTAAAGTAATACTGCAAATAAAACACACCAAAGGAATACACATTTTGGCCTAAATTAAAAGCCTTGTGTTTGAGAAGGAAAATCCAACAAAACACATCACTGAGTAACATCCTCCTTATTTTCAAGCATGGTGGTGGTTGCATCATGGTATGGGTATGCTTGACATTGGCAAATACGGGAGAGTAAATGGGATGAACTCAGCACAGGAAAAAATCCAGAGGAAAACATGCTTCAGTCTCCTTTACACAAGAGACCGAGAGGAATTCACCTTTCAGCAGGACAATAACCTACAAAAGGCCAAATCTACACTGGAGTTGCTTACCAAGAAGACAGTGAATGTTCCTGAGAGGCCAAGTTACAGTTTTGACTTAAAGCTGCTTGAAAAGCTATGGCAAGACTGGAAAATTGCTGTCTATCTTGACAGAGCTTGAAGAATTTTGAAAAATCATAATGGGCAAATATTCTACAATCCAGGTGTACAAAGCTCTTATATCAAATCAAAGTTTATTTGTCATGTGCGCCCCGAATACAACAGGTGTAAACCTTACAGTGAAATGCTTACTTACAGGCTCTAACCAATTGTGCGGTAAAAAAAGGTGTGTGTGTGTGTGTGTGTGTGTGTGTGTGTGTGTGTGTGTGTGTGTGTGTGTGTGTGTGTGTGTGTGTGGGTAAGTAAAGAAATAAAACAAAAGTTAAAAGACATTTGAAAAAAGAGTAGCAAGGCTATATACAGACACCGGTTAGTCAGGCTTATTGAGGTAGTCTGTACATGTAGGTATGGTTAAAGTGACTATACATATATGATGAACAGAGAGTAGCAGAAGTGTAAAAAGAGGGGTTGGCAGGTGGTGGGACACAATGCAGATAGCCCGGTTAGCCAATGTGCGGGAGCACTGGCTGGTCGGGCCAATTTAGGTAGTATGTACACTGATTGTACAAAACATTAAGGACAAAACAGCCTCAATTCTTCGAGGCATTGACTCTACAAGGTGTCAAAAGCGTTCCACGGGGATGCTGGCCCATGTTGACTCCAATGCTTCCCACAGCTCAACTTGGCTGGATGTCCTTTGTGTGGTGGACCATTCTTGATACACACTGGAAACTGTAGTGTGTGAAAAACCCAGCAGCGTTGCAGTTCTTTACACAAACCGGTGCACCTGGCACCTACTACCATACCACGTTCAAAGGCATTTAAATATTTAGTCTTGCCCATTCACCCTCTGAATGGCACACATACACAATCCATGTCTCAATTGTCTCAAGGCTTAAAAATCCTTATTTTAACCTGTCTCCTCCCCTTCATCTCCACTGATTAAGTGGATTTAACAGGTGACATCAATAAGCGATCATACAGTAGCTTTCACCTGGATTCACCTGGTCAGTATATGTCATGGAAAGTGCAGGAGTCCCTAATGTTTTGTAGATTTACCCAAGAAGACTCAAAGCTGTAATCGATGCCAAAGGTGTTTTCAAAATGAAATGTATCCAAGGAGCTGAATACTAATGCAACGACTTTATTTTTGTCGTTTAATTTGTATAATTATTATTTTATTTTTTTCCCACTTTGACATTACAGAGTATTTTGTGGAGATTGTTGACAAAACATTTACAATTAAATAAATGTTAATCCCACTTTGTAACACAATAAAATGTGAACAAATCCAAGGGATCTGAATACCTTTGCAAGGCACACACACACACACACACACACACACACACACACACACACACACACACACACACACACACACACACACACACACATAATCACACACACATTAATAACCACATGCACACAAATTCACAGTTGCACAACCCCGCACACACGCTTTCACTAAATTAAGTACATTTCATATTTTTATGAGATTTTCTTGATTTTCTCATTATGGTCGAACTTCCAGTTATTAAGATTATTTTTTTTCTTTTACAGAGCCACATCACACATATTGATCTTGACCCAATTTTATATTACCTCTTCTAATTGAAATCTAGTGACAAAGAAAAATAAAGAGCTTGTAATACATTGTCTTCTGCATCTAGCACTGCACCAATATCCCAATATCCTCAAGAAAAATGAGTAGTTCAATATCCGATTTTGCTGAAAATGTCATTTTACAGTGGAGGTACAATCATGAAACACTATTAAACTGTTTTTTTTTTTGTACGGGAGACAGAAAAGGAAATATATTTTTATGAATCTCAAATCTAAGCTTTGTTCTTTTCCGCTAGACATGACTAAGTTAACACCTTACGTATACCCTATTATTTCTCAACATTTTCCTCTAGACAAAAATATATATTATTAAGAACATTTAAAAATAATAACTAGTCATTTGCGTAGTTGAACTGCAAAAAGACAAAACAACCATGATAAAAACATCTAGGTTATAATAATAGGTCTATATAACCCTGTTGTTGTCAACAAGCAGATACAAGATACAAGTTTGACATACGGTAACCCCAGCTGACTGCATGCAAACCAGGGTGATGACTTACCTTGCAGAGCATCAGGAGGAACATAGCATAGGACATACTGAAGGGATTTTTCGCCTTTCCGAAGTGCACAGACATCCCTGGCAACTAAGGGAAAAGTCGTCTCCTTTCATACTTTGACAGTGGGGGGGCACGGGATCTGAGGGAGAGGGCTGGCTCGTCTTCCAGGCTGTCCAATTCGAGGGCTTCTTTCATCAGATGTCGTACCACGCGGCAGAGCGTTCCCTCCCTGAGTTGCATCTCACTGGTGACCAAGTTCGCGCTGTCGTCAGTTTCTCCTCCTCAGCCTTGACGAGCCGGAGCTGGAACAGTACTGCTCTCCTCTTCACTCCTCTTCTGATTGGGAGATGTCAGGTTGAAGAGGGGAGTCAGATGATGAGCAGATGAGGAGGGAAGTGGTTTCATGTGTACAATTCAATCTCCCCTCTTTTTGCTTTGCAAACCCCTGTTGATTCCACCAAAGACTTTAGTCTTCTTTCTCATATCAGAGTACTGTACACGTCAACCATAAAATACATACTATACCATACAGTCTCCTTTTTAAAAAACTAACTCACACTGTCAAACTTTGGCTCATACGGCTTAGCAAATTTGCAACAGTTTCCGCTGGCTTTTCAATTTTAAGGTAAAAAAAACCCCATTTCAAACAAGCATCAACTTCAACTGATTTCAGACAGTGGATTTCCCTCTGTAAATTGTTAGCAATCTACCCACCCTTTTCTTGTTACCCTGCTCCAGTGGCTGTGTTTCCCTAGCTGTCTACTGAACAGTATGTGCGCTGGATGGCTATAAGAGCAGGGGCTGTGAGAGAGGGATTCAGTCTTCTACCCATGCTGACGCTGTCATAGCAGTTGCCACGCTCCAGAGAGAAGAGGCTTCCCCCGCTCCTTCTACCGTGCATATTAATGCAGCCTGGATTGCCTAGCAACCAGCTCAGTGGAGACAATGAACACCTGATGACAAGAAGTGTTTGTGACAGGGGCCAGAATGAGAGGTGAGGGTTTCCTCTACAGTCTTCCCTGTTGTTTTTGAGGGGAGTGAGTGTGTGCTTACAGCATGCATGTGTGTGTGTGTGTACTCTTGCATGTGTGTGTGCTTACATACATGCATGTGTGTGTTGGTGTGCATAATTTACATTCTCTGGGATCAGCTGTCAGTCTGACCAAAGCAGGAGCATACATCAAATCAAATCAAATCAAATCAAATTTTATTTGTCACATACACATGGTTAGCAGATGTTAATGCGAGTGTAGCGAAATGCTTGTGCTTCTAGTTTCGACAATGCAGTAATAACAAGTAATCTAACTAACAATTCCAAAACTACTGTCTTGTACACAGTGTAAGGGGATAAAGAATATGTACATAAGGATATGTGAATGAGTGATGGTACAGAGCAGCATAGGCAAGATACAGTAGATGGTATCGAGTACAGTATGTACAAATGAGATGAGTATGTAAACAAAGTGGCATAGTTTAAAGTGGCTAGTGATACATGTATTACATAAGGATACAGTCGATGATATAGAGTACAGTATATACGTATGCATATGAGATGAATAATGTGCATGTGTGCATGTGTGTGTGTGTGTGTGTGTGTGTGTGCGTGTGCGTGTGCGTGTGTGTGCGCGTGCGTGCATGCGCGTGTGTGCGCGCGCGCGCGTGTGTGTGCGTGTGCGTGTGTCTCACAACTATGGTTGTAAGGTCCTTTCAGAGCCTCCCGGTAGAGCACATCACGGTAGAGCACTTAGCCCTCCTGTCCAAATCCCACAATAGGATCCTCTATAAGGGACCAAAGCCAGGGCCAGCTGATCGAACATGAAATCCAGCAGGATGTAACGTTCCAAAACCAACACAGGACAACACATCCTAAAGTCAAACACCCCCTCCCAAACAATCCCATTACTCCACTCTTCCACTTCGTCTCCAGTTGGAGACAGATAGATACACATGAGCTCATAATGGGAGGATAAGACCAAGGATTTCTGGCTTTGTATCTTATACATTGTGATACTAAGTGTGAATCTGCTCGACAGTATCCCCCTTTCCAAAAGTAAAAGGCAGATTCACGCTGTGAACTTATCTGCTCAATAACTCATTCATATTACAGTTTCTTCAGTGATTAATATATCTGTCTTACAGTAAAGTGGGAAAGTAAACTATCGCTCATTAAAAGCCTCCGGTTTTGGACTTTTGAGGTCCATATCTCTCTCGTTTTTGATCACCAATAACATGTCGAATGTTTTCAAAAATAACATATACTGTATGTTGTTTCACCTCGTTTAATGTGTGTGAGTAACAACAAAAGGAGTGCAGATGGATGGTGAGTATCAGAGGGAATTGAAAGTCCCAGCCATCATTCATCACCATACTGTAAAAAAGCTGTGCTACACATTCCCACACTTCAACACACAAACAGTACAGGTGGAAAAAAGCATCAAGCCCAAAACAAATCCATAAACATGTTCAAATCAAAACCCAAAAGGATAAAGTTGCTTTTGCCTACATAAGTCTTTCTTCTGGAAAGCTTTTTTTCCAATTTCGGAAGCCATTTTCCTGTTGACTGGTATTGTTTTTACGGTAGTGAAAATGCTAATACCGTATATGTAAGTTAACATTTTTTTATGAATGTTGTCTCTACCGTACTGATCAAAATCTACTTTCTGCTCCATAAAGTTGAAACAAATGAGATAACTTCATAGTTTAGTGATCCCTGTTTAGTGATCCCTGTTTAGTGATCCCTGTTTAGTGATCCCTGGCGTGATTCGATTTTATATTACACAAACTGTATGTCCAACATTTTACATGGACAACATCTCATTACGTAGGGGCCGATGTTAATGCAAATATGTTGAATGGAAACAAATTGGTTTAAGCTTAATGTTGCTAGCGCATGAAATGGCCCAGAATGGACAGCAATAAAAATGGAAATGTAAAGGAAACCATTGATGTGCATAATTGTGTTGCTTATTTTCTATCCCTATCCAGTGACACTTATAATGATTAATCAGACAGTACATATCATTTATTTTTGTCATCTGATAACCAAATCACAGAATTAATCCTGAAATTGTACCCCCATGCTTGATTTCTTTGCTCTTTCCGATAGCCCCACACAGTATGTGTGCTATGTTGTAGACATAGGGTATACCGGTCTGAAATTATTATTATTATTTTTGACAGTATATGTTGACCACTGTTCAATTGACAGTGTTTTCCCCCATAGTGTGAATAGGTAAGCAATGCTTTCCCACTGGAACTCAGTCACCTGTCTGTCTCCTGTGTGTTGAAAGGGAAAGGGAAAGGGGGATACCTAGTCAGTTGTACAATTGAATGCCTTCAACGCATTTAACCCAACCCCTTTGAATTAGAGAGGTGCGGGGGGCTGCCTTAATCGACATCCACATCTTTTGTGGGTTAACTGCCTTGCTCAGGGGCAGAACGACAGAATGCAAAGCAGTTTGCATGTGTTTGCAGAACAAAGAAAATGGGACCTTGCAATACCCTGAAAAGCTGTGAGTAGGTATCTCCCTTTTAGAGGAAGTTGAATAGGACACTGTAGACAGTTTTGACTGGGGAGAAACTAGTGTTACAACGACCGCACAAGATTCATTGTGCAGAGTGAAAAACATTATGGCCTTGATGTGACAGCTATATTGAATATCCTAGGCGTTCACCTTGAGGATGCTAGAAAACAAATAAAATGTTCAGAGTTTTTTTTAAATTAAGGGCAAAAGAGTTATAGAGACATTGCTAGTAGGACTAATGAGTTGTCTTTTCATTCGGTTTCTTTCAGCACTAGTGTTTAGACACAACTTTGGCCTTCTGATACGTCACTCCGAGAACATAGATGTACTGTAGACAATTTCAGCAATGCAGACTCATCTTTTATTGAAATGACAGGACCTTGTTTCCTGCACAACAAGTTCACTACAAACTCTAACACACCAGCTGCTTTACTGCTTTAAAAACTCAAACCCTCTTTTCAATTCTGAATTACATATGAAAAGTGAAAAATTCACCAGAGATAAGAAATGTCTGGCATTGTCTTAGTAAGACCGCAGAAATCATAAAACAATATGGGAATGCCAAAAGCAAGGGTCTAAAAGGGGAGACTTTCTGGGGCCTCAGACCTTTCACATTGCGATTAAGGCACTTTGGCATCTACTGTAGTTCAGACAGAGTTCCAAGTTAAGTGGGCTTCACCTGTGGTTTTCTCTGGCTCTGGAAGAAGAGAAGATCATGGCTGCCGTTAATCCTCATAGGGAGGAATATGACATGACCATATGGTCGTCCCTAAGCTGGAGAGGAACCTTCCTTCCAGAGACCCAGCCCATCCGGATGGTCTCTGTTGCTTGCCCCTGTTGCTAATTGAGATGCCAGGGCAAAGAAAAGGGCGATATGAAATTCCAAAGATTTTTTCCCCTGAAGGATGGATGGCTTTTGATCACAGTAAAGGACACTATCGGAGCACTACTGTAGATTCAGGGACAGTGGGGGTTAAGATGGTATCAATAATAAATGACTGGTTATAAGTTGACTGTAAGTTGAGTTAAGACAACGGTTGCTAACGTACATGATAGCACATGTTTGTGGCCAGGTAAAAGTTTGAAGGTATCGCATGACCTACAAAAATTCTTTAGAAAGATTTCTAATATCCATCTTAAGACTGATTGATGGAGGTTTGCTGCTCTCCAACCAAAAACCTAGCTTCATATTGGCATGGATATTCAATTATGTAATACAATTAGACATAGCTTTACCTTGAAGACAGCAGTAAAGTAATCCTCTGTCCAAGCTCAAAATCAGGAATCTGTCTACTTTATATGGACATGGATAGCAGCTCCTTTCAACTAATCGATGATAGAAATTCTAATGCACACATTTAAAATATGAATACCATAAATATAATTTAAAAATGCATAAAACATTGATGTTTGTGGCAGAATGCAACTGCAGGCTTAATTAAATATATTACTTAATCAGCCTAGTACTCTATATATATAATGTCAGGGGTACTGTACTGTGTATGCCTTCTAATGTACTTGCAATGTATTTAACCACTTGAGTGCTGAGATGTAGATGAATCTGGAGAGCTAATCTGTCCTTGGTTGTGGTACTTGATCACTGGTAACTTACGAATAAACTGTGTGTTCGAAAGCTACGACCAAAACCTAAAGTCTGTACATTAATGTCTGTACAAATGGAGGCCTCCTTTAGGAACTATTTATTCTGTCACTAGTGGTTCTTCAATCCTACAATCCTTATCATAATGTTCTAGGTAATGTTGAAGTCTGAAGTTTGCATACACCTTAGCCAAATACATTTAAACTCAGTTTTCAAAATTCCTGACATTTCATTAATCCTAGTAAAAATTCCCTGTCTTAGGTCAGTTAGGATCACCACTTTATTTTAAGAATGTGAAAGGTCAGAAGAATAGTAGAGAGAATTATTTATTTCAGCTTTTATTTCTTTCATCACATTCCCAGTGGGTAAGACGTTTACATACACTCAATTAGTATTTAGTATTGCCTTTATTTATTTTTACTTTGGTCAAATGCTTCGGGTAGCCTTCCACAAACTTCCCACAATAAGTTGGGTGAATTTTGGCCAATTCCACCTGACAGAGCTGGTGTAACTGAGTCAGGTTTGTAGGCCTCCTTGCTCGCACACGCTTTTTCTGTTCTGCCCACAAATTGTCTATAGGATTGAGGTCAGGGCTTTGTGATGGTCACTCCAATACCTTGACTTTGTTGTCCTTAAGCCATTTTGCCACAACTTTGGAAGTATGCTTGGGGTCATTGTCCATTTGGAAGACCCATTTGCAACCAAGCTTTAACTGATTTCTTGAGGTGTTGCTTCAATATATCCACATAATTGTCCTGCCTCATGATGCCATCTATTTTGTGAAGTGCACCAGTCCTTCCTGCAGCACAGCACCCTCACAACATGATGCTGCACCCCCATGCTTCACGGTTGGGATGGTGTTCTTCGGCTTGCAAGCTCCCCCTTTTTCCTCCAAACATAACAATGGCAATTATGGCCAAACAGTTCAATTTTTGTTTCATCAGACCAGAGGACATTGCTCCAAAAAGTATGATCTTTGTCCCCATGTGCAATTGCAAACTGTAGTCTGGCTTTTTTATGGCGGTTTTGGAGCTGTGGCTTCTTCCTTGCTGAGCGGCCTTTCAGGTTATGTTGATATAGGACTCATTTTACTGTGGATATAGATACTTATGTACCTCTTTCCTCCAGCATCTTCACAGGGTCCTTTGCTGTTGTTCTAGGATTGATTTGCACTTTTCGCACCAAAGTATGTTCATCTCTAGGAGACAGAACGCGTCTCCTTCCTCAGCGGTATGATGGCTGCGTGGTCCCATAGTGTTTATACTTGCGTACTATTGTTTGTATAGATGAACATGGTATCTTCAGGCATTTGTAAATTGCTCCCAAGGATGAACCAGACCTCGGGAGGTCTACAATTGTTTTCTGAGGTCTTGGCTGATTTCTTTAGATTTTCCCATGATGTCAAGCAAAGAGGCACTGAGTTTGAAGGTAGGCCTTGAAATACAGCCACAGGTACTGTGATGATGTGCGTCTCGGTGAGAGGTGTAGGAGTCAGGCGCAGGAGAGCAGGTATGTCTTAGAAGCGTAATTTAATAATATAGTCCACCAATACAAAACAGTACAGACAAAATCCCAAAACTACGCTCCACATACTCGTAAACTCATGGAGGAATGCATGGAGGAACAAAACACAGTTTTGGGGCGGCAGGGTAGCCTAGTGGTTAGAGCGTTGGACTAGTAACCGGAAGGTTGCAAGTTCAACCCCCCGAGCTGACAAGGTACAAATCTGTCGTTCTGCCCTGAACAGGCAGTTAACCGGCGACGCCGACCGCTGAGCGAACAGGGAGAGGAGTTACCTTCGGTAGAGATCGTGACAGTACCGACGCGCGGCTGCTGTAGCGCGCCGACGCCGGCCTCGAGGACGACCCGGAGGACGAGGCGCAGGGCGATCATGATGGAGGCTGTGAAACTCCCTTAGCATAGGTGGATCCAGTAAGTCCTCCACCGTCACCCAGCATCTCTCCTCCGGACCGTATCCCCCTCAATCCACGAGGTACTGAAGGACCCCCACCCGACACTTCGAGTCCAGTATGGACCGAACTGCATACGCCGGCGCCCCCCCCCCGAGGCTAGGCTGACCGAGACCCCCAAACGTTCCATGAACGTGAACTGGGGACCCCGATCAGAAACAATGTCCTCAGGCACCCCGTAGGGCTGGAAGACGTGAGTAAACAGGGCCTGCGCCGTCTGTAGGGACATAGGGAGACCGGGAAAAGAGAGGAGACGACAGGACTTAGAAAACCAATCCACAACGACCAGGATCGTGGTGTTGCCCTGTGACGGTGGCAGATTGGTCAAGAAGTAAACATGCAGGTGTGACCAATGCCCCTGTGGAACGGGAAGGGGTTGTAACTTCCCTCTGGGCAAGGTGCCTAGGAGCCTTGCACTGAGCTCACACCGAGCAGGAGGCCACATAAACCCTCACGTCCTGTGACTAGAGGAGGGGGACGTGTGAGCCGACCAAATTAGCCTGTCTCTAACCTCCAGCGGAACGTACACCCATCCAGCTGGACACTCTGGTGGCGTAGGCTCAACACGCGATGCTCGCTCGATGTCTGCGTCCACCTCACAGGTGCCACTAGACAAGAAGCCGAGAGGATGGGCGCAGGATCAATGGCCCGCTCCTCCATATCATATAGTCGGGACAGTGAGTCTGCCTTAGTGTTCTGGGAGACTGGTCTATAGGAGATGGTAAACCTAAATCGGGTTGCCTGACGAGGGTTCAGTCTCCTCGCTGCCCGAATGTACTCTAGATTACGGTGGTCCATCCAGATGAGAAAAGAGTGTTGAGCACCCTCAAGCCAATGTCTCCACACCTTCAGGGCCCTGACAACAGCCAGCAGCTCCCAATCCCCCACATCATAGTTTTTCTCTGCCGGGCTGAGCTTCTGAGAAAAGTAAGCACAGGGGCGGAGCTTCGGTGGCGTACCCGAGCGCTGTGAGAGCACGGCTCCAACCCCAGCCTCAGACGCGTCCACCTCCACTATGAATGCCAAAGAGGGGTTTTAATGCGCCAGCACGGGAGCCGAGGTAAAAAGAGCCTTCAGGCAACCAAAAGCCCTGTCCGCCTCAGCCGACCACCCCAGATGCACCGCCCCCCCCCCCCTTCAGCAGTGACATAATGGGAGCAGCCAACCCCGGATAAACCTCCGGTAGTAATTGGCAAACCCTAAGAACCGCTGCACCTCCTTTAGCATGGTTGGAGTCGGCCAATTACGCACGGCTGCAATGCAGTCACACTCCATCACCAACCCCAATGTGGAAAAGCGATACCCAGGGAAGGAGACGGGAAGGAGACGGCCTGTTGGCATTTCTCAGCCTTGACGTACAGGTCATGCTCCAACAGTCACCCAAGTACCCTGCGCACCAGAGACACATGTGCAGCGTGTGTAGCGGAATAGACTAGAATATCATCGATGTAAACCACCACACCCTGCCCGTGCAGGTCTCGGAGAATCTCGTCTACAAAAGATTGGAAGATTACTGGAGCATTCTTCAACCCGTACGGCATGACAAGGTACTCATAATGGCCAGATGTGGTACTAAACGCTGTCTCCCTTCCGGATACGTACCACGTTATATGCACTCCTGAGAGCCAGTTTTGTGAAAAAACGTGCTCCGTGAAATGACTCAATCGCCATGGCAATGGGAGGTAGCGGGTAACTATACCCCACCATGATGGAATTTAGACCTCTATAGATCTTCTGGATGGTAGCGGGGTGAACAGCCAGTGGCTCGGGTGGTTGTTGTCCTTGATAATCTTTTTGGCATTCCTGTGACAACGGGTGCTGTAGGTGTCCTGGAGAGCAGGTAGTTTGACCCCTGTGATGCGTTTTGCAGACCGCACTACCCACTGGAGAGCCCTGTAGTTGTGGGCGGTGCAGTTGCCATACCAGGCAGTGATACAGCCCGACAGGATGCTCTCAAATGTGCATCTGTAAACGTTTGTGAGAGTTTTAGGTGACAAGTCAAATTTATTCAGCCTCATGAGGTTGTTTTCCCGAGTACCCTCACCTCCTCCCTATAGGCTGTCTCGTCTTTGTTGGTGATCAAGCCTACTACTGTTGTGTCGTCTGCAAACTTGATGATTGAGTTGGAGGCGTGCATGGCCCCGCAGTCATGGGTGAACAGGGAGTACAGGAGGGGGCTGAACACGCACCCTTGTGGATCCCCAGTGTTGAGGATTAGCAAAGTGGACCACCTGGGGGCAGCCCGTCAGGAAGTCCAGGACCCAATTGCACAGGGCGTTGTTGAGACCCAGGACCTCAAGCTTAATGATGAGCTTGGAGGGTACTATGGTGTTGAATGCTGAGATGTAATCAATGAACAGCATTCTTACATAGGTATTCCTCTTGTCCATATGGGCTAGGGCAGTGTGCAGTGTGATGCCGATTGCATCCTCTGTGGACCTATTGGGGCAGTATGCAAATTGAAGTGGTGCTAGGGGTGGCAGGTAAGGTGGAGGTGATTTGATCCTTGACTAGTCTTTCAAAGCACATGATGACAGAAGTGAGAGCTACGGGCCGATAGTCATTTAGTTCAGTTACCTTTGCCTTCTTGGGTACAGGAACAATGGTGGCCATCTTGAAGCATTTGGGGACAGCAGACTGGGATAAGGAGAGATTGAATATGTCCGTAAACACACCAGCCAGCTGGTCTGTGCATGCTCTGAGGACGCGGCTAGGGATACCGTCTAGGCCGGCAGCCTTGCGAGGGTTAACACGTTTAAATGTCTTACGTCGGCCACGGAGAAGGAGAGGGAGAGCCCGCAGTCCTTGGTAGTGGGCCGCGTCGGTGGCACTGTATTATCCTCAAAGCGGGCAAAGAAGGTGTTTAGTTTGTCTGGAAGCGTGACGTCGGTGTCCGTGACATGGCTGGTTTTCTTTTTGTAGTCCATGATTTCCTGTAGACCCTGCCACATACATCTCGTGTCTGAGCCGTTGAATTGTGACTCCACTTTGTCCCTATTCCGACTTTTCGCTTGTTTGATTGCCTTGTGGAGGGAATAAGTCAACTGTTTGTATTTGGCCATATTCCCAGTCATCTTTCCATGGTTAAATGCGGTGGAGCGCTCTTTCAGTTTTGCACAAATGCTGCCATTTATCCACGGTTTCTGGTTTGGTTTTAATAGTCATAGTGGGTGTCACGTTGGCATAAATAATTTGGGGAGACAGGTGCGGGAATGCATAATAGTTTTTTTTATCACACGCAAATTACGGCATGCCATGTAAAGGCACGGGGACGAAGACCAAACGAACACTATACAAAACACAGGGTTGAAACCCAAACAAAAGAGAGAGGAGTACCTCAAATAAATAACACAAGCACACAATTGTTAACACACATAGAGACCCGTAATCATCTGCGCAATCCACAATGGCACGAAAGGTGTGCATAATGAATGTTCCGGAGGGATCCGTGACAGTGGGTACAATATCTCCAATGCACTTCCTTATAAACTCACTCACCGAATCAGCATATAAATCAATATTATTCTTTGAGGCTACCCGGAATTGTGTTTGTTGTCCGTATATTACACTTGCTCAAACCATAACCCCGCCGCCACCATAGGGCACTCTGTTCACAACATTGCCAACAGCATACCAACCTGAATGCCCCTGCTGGCTTGCTTCTGAAGCTACTAGACGCTGCTAGAAGTGGTGTTGGAGGGCCAGTAGGAGGCAACCTTTCCTCTGGTCTAAAAAAATATCCCAATGCCCCAGGGCAGTTATTGAGACATTGCCCTGTGTAGGGTGCTGTCTTTTGGATGGAGTGTTAAACGCGTGTCCTGACTCTGTGTGGTCACGAAAAGATCCCATGGCACTTATCGTAAGAGTAGGAGTGTTAACCCTGGTGTCCTGGCTAAATTCTCAATCTTGCTCTCATACCATCATGGTCACCTAATCAACCCCAGTTTACAATTGGCTCATTCATCCACCCTCCTATCCCCTGTAACTATTCCCTAGGTCATTGCTGTAAATGAGAACGTGTTCTCAGTCAATTTACCTGGTAAAATAAGAGTTAAATAAATACAAATTGTTTATGTTTATAATATAATTGGGATTATTTATGCAATAAGTGTTTTTCTCAATTTACCCAGTCCTGGATCTCCATATTCAGCACTAGAAAAGCCCATTGATGGTGTTGTTTGTATCTTAATAATCTTCATAATACTGTATCCCCCTTGAGGATCAGAGTCATTGTATCCATAACACCAACTTTGTCTGAAGTACATGACTGTATTCTGTTGCATTTAGATTCAAAATCAAGGCAAAACTTTACCTTGACTATCACGAAGCATCATCAACAACACAATCATGGAACAAACCTCATCTCAAAACCTGGTCTCAGAGCATTTCATATTATTCTGTATGTAAACCCGATACATTCCATTTAGTATGATTTGTTACGTGTTGTACGGTATGTATTAATTTGTGGATGTCCATCACCAAGTCATATGATATGTTAACTTCTCTAGGGTAGGGGGCAGCATTTGGAATTTTGGATGAAAAGCATGCCCAAATTAAACGACCTGCTACTTGGGCCCAGAAGATATGATATGCATATTACTGTGTCATGACGTTGCCTCTTTGGTTGTGGCGAGCCCCATCCCCCTCTCCCTGCCTCCCCCGTTCCTCCTTCAACTAGGCTGCTGTGGCCAGAGAGACGTTGTAAATTCCAGAGGATCTCCTCGTGGACACACAGTATAGAGAGAGTAAATTTTCATAGAGAACAAAGGAATTCCTTCCACCTCACAGAACTTGAGGTACGAACAAATTTCATGTTCCGGAGAAAGTATAAAAAATCGGCGAAGAATCCAGCTACGAACTGGTCCGTTTGTTACAACTTGGGGAAGCTCATGGGAGACGGTGTGGACACATTACCATTATGCTGTTTATATAATAGCCTCAGATATGAGGTGTACATCTAATTGTTGTATAAGATAAATGAGTGAGTATGATACTGTTTACACAATTTTACAATGTGATTTTGGACTGTTTAATGAAGGAAAACTCAAAAAGGGAATTGGAGTTAACTAAATCAGAGGACCGCCCCTGAGCCCAGTTAGAGTCAGGCGTCCTGGGACAGCCCCTTTCTGCAATTCCGAATAAAACCCAACTTTGAGAAATTATCACCAGACCATGTTTTTCTCCATTAGGAGGGGACAAAGGTTGTAGACCATTGCTGAATATTTTAACCATACCACGTGGTTAAACTCTTAGACTATCGATACCGACAGAATAAGAACGTCTTTGATATTAATTACTAGTCTGCAGCTAGGAATTCGGTATCATTGAACGCGAAGAATGACAACAGCCCAAATATCCTTTCTATAATAAATGAATGAATGTCACTCTGAACTATCCCCTCTAACCAAGACAGACAGACAGACAGACAGACAGACAGACAGACAGGCAGACATACAGACAGACAGACAGACAGACAGACAGACAGACAGACAGACAGACAGACAGAGACAGACAGACAGACAGACAGACAGACAGACAGACAGACAGACAGACAGACAGACAGACAGACAGACAGACAGACAGACAGACAAACAGACAGAGAGAGAGAGAGAGAGAGAGAGAGAGAGAGAGAGAGAGAGATGGCTGAAAAAACTGAGCGTAAATATATATACTGATTGCAAATGTTCCCGAATGAGTGAGCGTCAATGTGCAAAGGATTAGCATTTAAATTGTTATAATTATCACTCTGTAGTGACTTCGTAGTCGACCCCCCCTTCCCCTTTTGTCTAACAAGCCGCCATGCTTGTTTAGCCCACTAGGGCACATTCTCCTATCATTTCTTGTAACCATATTTACTGTTTGTTTATGCATTTCTATGAATTACTTAGTTAGTAATAAATAAATGATTTAAGACAATTGATGTATGGATGACTCATAGTGAAGACTGGGTTCGTGCAGATGACCAAAAATTTACGACGTTTGGAATGAGACTAACGTGAGGTAAAGTAAATAATTAATTAATTTGAAGACTAATTGACCTGAACAGTTATTTTAAGAAATGATAACTTTGTAATCTGAATATTTTTCCTTGGTGCCCCGACTTCCTAGTTAATTACAGTTACGTGATTAATCAGTTGATCGTGTAATACTAATTACAGAGAATCTTTGATAAAAACTAAGTCTTCAATTTATTGATAATAAAGACACAACAACTGGTAGATTTGGATAGAAAACATTCTAAAGTTTCCAAAACGGTTAAAATAGTGTCTGTGAGTATAACAGAACTGATTTGGTAGGCGAAAACCTGAGAAAAATCCATTCAGGAAGTTTTTTGTTGTTGTGGTTTTGTAGTTTTCTATTCAATGCCATTACAGTATCCATTGACTTAGGACTCAATTTGCAGTTCCTATGCCTTCCACTAGATGTCAACAGTCTTTAGAAATTGATTCAGGCTAGTATTCTTATAAATTAGTGAGTAAGACCAGTCTGAACGAGTGGACCCTGAAGTGTCACAGAGCTTTTTCATGCGCAATCCCGAGAGAGTGCATTTCTTGTTTACCTTTGATATTGACGACGTTATTGTCCGGTTGAAATATTATAGATCATTTAGGCTAAAAACAACCTGAGGATTGAATATAAACATCGTTTGACATGTTTCTATGAACTTTACAGATACAATTAGGATTTTTTGTCTGCCTGTTTTGACTGCGTTTGAGCCTGTGGAAAACGCGCAAACAAAACGGTTTTTGGATATAAAGAGACATTTATTGAGTAAATTAACCCTTTAACCTAACTCCTAAACTTAACCCTAACCACTAGCCTAGCTAACGTTAGCAAGCTATTTAATGTTAGCCACCGATCTAGAATTCATAACATATAATACGTTTCGAAATTCGTAACATCTTGTATGTTTTACAAATTCAAAGCATATTGTACGTTTTGCAAATTCGGAACATGTAATACAAATTGTAATTCTTAATGTCTTCTGAGTTCAACCATATGAAGGTCATGAAAGGTAAAGGGATTCATTTTATGTCTATTTCTTAGTTTTGTAACGCTTCTGCTTGGCTGGTTACTGTTTGTAATAATTTGTCAACTGGGCTATGTTCTCAAATAATCGTAAGGTATGCTTTCGCCGTAAAGCATTTTTTAAATCTGACACCGTAGTTGGATTCCCTAGAAGTTAATCTTTAAACCTATGTAAAATATGTTTTGTTACCAAAAATTTTATAATGAGTATTTCTGTATTTGAATTTGGCGCTCTGCAATCTCACTGGATGTTGGCCAGATGGGACGCTAGCGTCCCACATACCCTAGAGAGGTTAAGGTTATGGTTAGGGGAAGGGTTAGCTAACATGATAAGTATTTGCAAAGTAGACAAAAAATTGTAAGTAGTTGAAAGGTTGCTAATTAGCTAAAACGCTAAAGTTGTCCATGATGTGATTCAAACTTGAAACCTTTGGGTTGCTAGACCCCGACCAGCCGCCCACCCATCCATCCACCCCGACCAGCCACCCTACTTTCGTTTTTGCAACCATCTGTCTTATGTAGCCATACCAAACGTAATATATCATACTAATTTAGTGTCTCTGATTTAGATAACTATGTTACATCTAGTCTATGAGACCAGGCTGCATCTCAAGGGAAAGCGGGAGTCAACTATTAAGGAATATTGCACAAAACAATGCCAACACTATGCAAATCGACTGGTTTGCAAAAATCTGCTTAATCAGATTCTGTCATGCCGACGTGCAACACTGTAAATATTGCATTTTCTATGTTATGCAATACCGTGACACTAACATACATTCGTCCTTACTCTTAGGCAAGATGGGTCATTCACGCTGCCATACATGCATCCAAACAAACAAATAAACAAACAAACACGAGGACCAGGAAACGTTTATCAACTATAATAAATAATAAATAATAATAAATAATATCTGTTGTTTCTATAGTTGTTTTTAATGCAGTCTGTAAATTTTTTTATGGTTCTGAGACTCTTGAATGTAATGAAGCATTACTTCCCTCGCCATCCATTGACAATGATGTAGTTGTTGTGTACAGTAAGGGAACAATTTATATTACATATGCTTGGGATTGTAACTATACAACAGGCAACGGAGATAACTTCCTCAACACTTGACTACCACTTGAAGAGAATAACTATCAAAGTTTCGTTGCCCAATTCCTTTCGTTGCCCAAGTCTCATCTGATTGATGACGTTGGAGATGGAGTATTATTTACACCACAGCAGCCCGCCCTTAAACAGTGTAATGTATGCTGTTTACAATAACAACCTGCAGTGAGGGGAATACATTTGAATGCATTTCCATGAGATTAAAATGTTTTAAGTGTTTATGCGCTGACCCGAGGATGTTCAGATGGGGACTGTCCTCTCTTCCACAGAACGTTTCCAGGATAAAAATGAAAGCTGTTCTGAATGTTCTAGTCGGCCAGGAAGGGGCTCTCGGCAAACACTTTTTATGTGCTCAGCCTGACAGGCTTTTGAAGTAAGTGGTAGAGTCTGAGATTAGGCTGGGAGGATACCAGGTCGGCCTTTAGGGAGAGACGTTGCCTGATGTTTATCCTCATCCTCCAACTTTAAGACAACATTTTTCAGAGAAAATATACTACTTTAGAACTACTGTACTGTATACCTGAGTGAACTGTATACCTGAGTGAACTCTGTACCTGAGTGAACTGTATACCTGAGTGAACTCTATACCTGAGTGAACTGTATACCTGAGTGAACTCTATACCTGAGTGAACTGTATACCTGAGTGAACTGTATGCCTGAGTGAACTGTATACCTGAGTCAACTCTATAGCTGAGTGAACTGTATACCTGAGTCAACTCTATAGCTGAGTGAACTGTATACCTGAGTCAACTCTATAGCTGAGTGAACTGTATACCTGAGTAAGCAAATACAATTTTAAAAAGCTTCACTACAGTGTCATTTAAGAAAAAAAGTGTTAAGTAAAAAATAGATAAGTAGAAAATAGAAAATAAAAGTAACAAATAATTTAACAGCAGCAGTAAAACAACAAGTGAGGCTATATACAGGGGGTACAGGTACAGAGTCAATGTGTGGGGGCACTGGTTAGTCGAGGTAATTGAGGTAATATGTACATGTAGGAAGAGCTAGTGACTATGCATAGATTATAAACAGAGAGTAGCAGCAGAGTAAAAGAGTGGTCTGGGTAGCCCTTTGATTAGCTGTTCAGGAGTCTTATGACTTAGGGGTAGAAGCTGTTAAACAGCCGTCACTAACACAGAGAGGCTGCTGCCTACATACAGACTTGAAATCATTGGCCACTTCAATTTATAGATCACTAGTCACTTTAATATTGTTTACATATCTTGCATTACACATCCCATATGTATATACTGTATTTTTATACAATTTTATAACATCATTGCCTATGCCGCTCGGTCATCGCTAATCTATATATTTATATGTATATATTCTTATTCCATCCCTTTACTTAGATTTTTGTGTATTAGGTAGTTGTTGTGGAATTGTGAAATTACTTGTTAGATATTACTGCACTGTTGGAACTAGAAGCACAAGCATTTCGCTACACACGCAATAACATCTGCTAACCATGTGTATGTGACTAATACAATTTGATTTGATTTGATTGCATTTTACCAATGGCAATTTGAATGCACAGAAATACAGTGACGAGTACCCGGTGCCCATTGTGATACCTTAACTTTTATTAAGGTATCTGTGGCCAACAGATGCGTGTCTGTATTCCCAGTCATGTGAAATCCATAGATTAGGGCCTAATGAATTTATTTAAATTGGCTGATTTCCTCATATAAACTGTCACTCAGTCAAATCTTTTAAATTCTTGCATGTTGCATCTATATTTTTGTTCAGTATATATGTTCATATTTACGTATTAACTTTTTATCATCTAACACAGATATTGTTTCCATACAAAAAGCACGGTAAATCAACCATTGAAATGCACAGAGAAGGGGAACACACGTGTTGGTACATCTGACTTGGATACAAACTAATGCAAACCCCAAGTCCCTGACGAATGATCCATCTGTTGGGAGATATAAACATATTGAGCATAGGGAATATCTAGCAGTGGGGTTACAGCAACACCATCCTAGATGGGTTATTAATGAAGTATTACAAATTAAATAAGATATCTATGTCTGTGAGTGGAGTGCTCTGGTCCACCAATGGCAGATGATTTGGGGAGTTTAACAAATATACTCTCTCTCTGCCCCTATGTCTCTATCTCTCTCTCTCTCTCTCTCTCTCTCTCTCTCTCTCTCTCTCTCTCTCTCTCTCTCTCCCCTCTCTCTCTCTCTCTCTCTCTCTCTCTCTCTCTCTCTCTCTCTCTCTCTCTCTCTCTCTCTCTCTCTCTCTCTCTCTCTCTCTCTCTCTCTCTCTCTCTCTCTCTCTCTCTCTCTCTCTCTCTCTCTCTCTCTCTCTCTCTCTCTCAGGGATTAGAGGTTGTAGGTTTGGCAATAGTTCAAGCCTCTCATCCAGATCTCCATCCCATCAATACCTCAGTAGGTGGAGTATCGACTCTGGCACTAGAGAGTGGCTGTTTGTGTTTAGCCGGTGGATAATTTGGTAGTTTGAGACTGCATGGTAGATGGAGTCATCCCTCATCAAATCTCTAAAAATGGCGAATAAAAATATTGACCTGCCATTGAGAGAAGACTCTGCCTTTACAGTTCACTCTGACTTTACAGCAACTGAAAACAACAGTTCTATGAAAATGTTCAACAATACACGGTAATTAACACCTCACTGTTTGAGTTCAACAATTTGAGAACTCGTACATTATCATATTTGTTTTAATAGACAGTAACTTGAGAATGATTTTAGGGTAAAAAAGAACACGTCTTTAGGTGCTCTATGAAAGGCAGAAATGGAATCACCATCTATAGGATGCTCCATAACAAAGCCTGATATAGAATGTGTCCGCCTTGAGTTGATAAACTTGTTATTACCAGTGTACTTGACACAGTGCCGAGAATATATGCATGAGTCAATATGCATTATTAAACTAACCTGCTTGAGCTGCTCTAACGCAATAAACAGAGGGGTACTCCATGTTAATCTACCAGGCATTCCCTCGTGCTGACTGTGCATGTAGCAAAAGTTAAAGGGCTACATTTCAGGTCTCATTTCATTGCCATGTGCAGCGCTTGCATATTTCGAAGATGCGAGGGAAAGGGACTCCTGGTTATCTCTTTACTGTGACACTGTACCTGTTCCTGCCTTTCACAATCTGTCCTCCCTGAAAAAGAGAGTGAATTTCCCCGCTAATATTTCCTTGTATGGCGTGCATATCTAGGTCTCTTACACTGTCAGAGTATGTAGGCTATTATCCTCCATTGAAAATGATTACATTACATGATTACATTGATAAGACTCACCATCAATGTCGTATGTCCCTTATAGGTTATAATATAAGGTAGAGGGGTAGGTATAACAGACAAGACCATTTTTAATGCTAATGATAAGATAATAACATATTAATGTCATGTTAGTAAACTGTTATAAAAGCTTAAAGTGATTAATATTGTATATGTTAAGTGCAGTGTTGACAATATTCAGCAAGTTTTCAAAGTTGGGATAGCACTTAAATGGTGATATTTTGACTACTTATCATTGTAATCCTTACCAGTCCCTACCCAAACAGTGTTGTTTGATGGCACAATTTAAACATAATTCTGAACTGTATTTTGAATTGTTTATATTGCCTCAGCATAATGTATTGCGTCAGCTAATTGATGAGGAAATAACTTTATTCTCCCTCAATATATAATTAATCTCTAATATTTCCAGAAAGTTTTAATTATCTCGAGTGGCATTAAAAACTGGGAGGTTGAAATTCTTCCCACGTCTTCTCTCTCCCTATCAGTGCAGAGCTTTTCAGTTTTGAAGCTCAACTTTCTATCTGCTAAAAGTTTTTTCATCAGCAGATTTTAAGAATTCATTGAGATCCTTGGGTCACATTGACTGTCAAGTCCTACTCTACTCATTTTTGGAGCCCCATTAGGAGTGTTTATCTACAGTATTTTCAACCACTTTCTCATTGATTAATGAAACTCTTACTGTTTTCAATGGAATCATCTAAAAGGAAATGTCACTGAATTTCTCCTCTGGTAATGTAATAGCTCATGCATGAGGATATGTCATTATGTCTGATGTCAAACAAGAGTTTTACATGGTCTGTGTCATGGGTGCACCTGCGGTACTCCATCCCCGAAAGGAAACTGCACAGTCAGTGTATGCACTGTAAACTACAGCTCCTATTGGTCTATCAGAATGACAAAAGCTGATCAAAAGTATCTTGTGGTGCAAGAAAATGTATATGCATATTAGGGCTGACCCCATTTAGTTGACTGGTCAATTGTTTGGTCTGATTCGCTCTTGCCTGAGTGGACTAATCCATTGCGGAGGCCGTGGGGATGGCACACCAGTGTCACCAGTAGTACACAATTTACCGTAAATTACCATCATTTCTCATCTACAATGTTTGTTGGGTTACAGTCATTTCTGTTCATGCATTCGATATATTAATATTACAGCCTTACCGTTGTAGGAGTGAACACGTTTGCAGAGTGCACAACCTTGTGAGGAAAAAGTTGAGTTTTTTTTTCATTCCATTTGTCAGTTGCCAATTTATTCATTGTCTTTTGTTTGGAGCACTCCTGTCAATCTTGAGTAAAAAACACACACCTGATTACGCATATAACTAGGCTTAGCCTACCTGGTCTGCGTGTAAATGTAGGCTTATGAATGCTCCCATTTGGGGATCTGTTACTATTTCTGATTGTCTTAACTAGATGAATATTAGCATATGTCCATTTTGTAGAGCTGGAGAAAATGTTGCCTTTAAGAACAATACAAGTCCAGGAGCCAGAGGGAAGCAGCAGTCAATAACACTAAGCCAATTAAAATCACTCTTCATTTAAGCTGAGATCTCTATTGATTCACCTTTCAATTCTCATCCATCAGCCAACTAGACTGTCTTGAAGGGTCTAGTGATAGACTGAGTTAAAGCACTTGGTGGGTCCAGTACTGACATCCCTCCCTCTGCCAGCAGCCTCTGAGACATTTAATTCATGTTTCAAGGTTGTTTGGTGTACCAAAACAAATCCATTAATAAGTAAAGAGCTGGAAAAACATGATTTTTGTTGTTGACATACTGTGATCCACCTGAAGTCCTCATTTATTTGCTTGTAGATCTATTTCAACAAAAGAGAGTTCTATACAGCTAAATCGCTGGTGTGTTAGTTTTACGTTTTCATTTTTGTTTCTAACGATAGACAAACTAAGAGACCTTCAAAAATGTGTATTTATGAATGTTAAGATGTTAGCCAGCCTTTGAAGGAAGTTGTAAATAATTGCACATTATATAGATTAAATTATAATCAAACATGATAAGCATCATTAATGATCTTAAAACCACTTATGACATTAAATGTTAAAGGCTTCTCAAACAGGCTTCTCAAAAAACTATTAACAGAGGACATTAGAATAAGTAAAAAGGTACATTTATGGAAGCAGAAAACCATAGGGGATTTCCCAACAACACACCAAATAAGACGATTTAGATGTTATATTGTCCTCCATTATTGTTATTGACTAAAATATTGGTTTTACGTGTATTGATACTGGTCATGGTTTTATGTGTATCCTAACACAGCAAATAGGTTTTGACGAAGGTTTTTCAAGAGACACAACAAACCATGACCAGTATCAATTATTGAAAAGTGTCAAAAAGACGAACCCCCCTTTGAACAAGATATGTAGACGCATGTAGAGGTCATTGATGAGATATGCAGTTGCTTGAATACTTTTGTTGATGCTCTATTTAAAAAGAAAAAGTGGGATTGGGTCATGGAGGGCAGGTTATGACATGAAAAGTAAATGAGAGAATAAAAGTTGCGGATGTGGGCTTCCCTCATCTACTGCACTGCAGCCGTTTTTTGCTTACTTTGAATTAATACTGTCTTGTAAGCATACCTAAATGTTAGTAATTCCAGTGCTTACAGCTGCATTTCTATACATACCATCCACCCCCCTTTTCTTGCAGACGTGGCCTTGGACTGTCAGTGTCTTCCCTTTCAGCGACCATGTAGCAACTTTCTGGTTCAGCAGCTTTGAAAATCATTTGACCTCATCGGGTTTGTTCAATTGGAATATTCAGATGCTTCAGTGGACAAATCACAACTTTTACCCGCCCTAAAATGTGAAAGATATCAATCTCAAATATCCAGTCAGGTAGACCTACCTGATAACATCACCATTAAACATCTTTCAATCTTTTTCCAATCATCTGAAAAATCACACTGTAAAAAATATTTTAAAGATTTGACTTTGAGTGATCGACAAGTTTCAGCCATTGTTTAAGAGCAATGTTTCCCAACCCTGGTCCTCCAGTACCCACAACAGTACACAAACCCTGGTCCTCCAGTAACCCCAACAGTACACATTTTTGTTGTAGCTCTGGACAAAATGCACCTCAGTTCATTGAGGGCTTGATGATTATTTGACAATGAGGAGTGCTTGTCCTGGGTTACAATAAAAATGTGTATTGTCGGGGGTGCTCAAGGACCAGGGTTTGGAATCACTGTTTTAGAGTCAAAACCTGTATGTTATTTTCTCAGTAGATGGAGAATTATCATAACATTGAATATATTTTCTCACCACACTGCGTCCTTTATAAATTACTTCCCGGATTAAAGCCATTCAATCACACTGATAAATACAGGCTAACATGAAGTGTTGACAGTAAAGGCAGCATGGCTTGACATGAGATGACAATCTGCATTCATTATGCCATCCGATGAAGTGCACCATCACAAGAACACCGGAACAACACATGAAAAGGTCACATTGACAAGCTGACAAGAAAACCAGAAAATGGCTGTCACAGTGTGCTAAGAAAACACTAAACAAATGGGGTAAACTGTAAATGCTAACACTTTTTGAGATGATGGATGAGTGTTTAAAAGTAATACACCAGGTCACATCGCCCATTATATTTACTTTGAATTAAGTGGAATAAAACAGAATGATCTACTGTTTGGAAAGCAAATGGCTATTGCTGTAAAGAGATGACAATGAAAATACTCCAATTTGTCTTCAAGTTATCAAAATTCTTAACTTAATTGAGCGAACATCTTATTGGCACCAGCAGAAAACATCGGCCATATCCCCGGTGAGTGTACATCTTAATAACTGTCTTCGTCATTGGGACAGTGCCACTTTTGTTTGTTTTTGGACAATCACTTTCTCTTCCAGGTTACATGGATGTCAAATTGTATTTGTGTCTCCCCTTTTCGTGGACCAATTATATGGGGATTAGGCAACATCGTTTTTATTGATCTGTTTGTAAATATCAGCAGAGTAGGCTACCCTATAGTTTTTGTAGCATAAAAAAAATGTGTGTGCGCACTTGGGTGTTCCGTACCAGTAAGAAAATAAATCTACTTTCACCCCCAGGAAGAATGACACCTTTTTTACATTCTGACAAGCGTGCACTTAGATATCATTATTTTCACATTTTCATAAATTCTTAGAATGTTTTGCGAATTACTTACATTGCATTTAGAAAGTATTCAGACCCCTTTACTTTTTTCCCTTTTTATTACGTTACAGCCTTGTTCTAAAATGGAATAAATAGTCATTTTTCCTCATCAATCAACACACAATACCCAATAATGACAAAGCAGAAACTGTTTTTTAGAATTTGTTGGCAGAAATATCACATTTACATAAGTATTCAGACCCTTTACTCAGTACTTTGTTGAAGCACCTTTAGCAGTGATTAAAGTCTCGAGTCTTATTGGGTATGATGCTACAAGCTTGGCACACCTGTATTTGGGGAGTTTCTCCCATTCTTCTCTGCAGATCCTCTCAAGCTCTGTCAGGTTGGATGGGGAGAGTTTCTGCACAGCTATTTTCAGGTCTCTCCAGAGATGTTCGATCGGTTTCAAGCCCGGGCTCTCTTTGTGCCACTCAAGGACATTCAGAGACTTGTCCCAAAGCCATTCCTGCGTTGTCTTGTCTGTGTACTTAGGGTCGTTGTCCTGTTGGAAGGTGAACCTTTGCCCCAGGCTTAGGTCCTGAGCGCTCAGGAGCAGGTTTTCATCAAGGACCTCTCTTTACTTTGCTCCGTTCGTCTTTTCCTCGATCCTGACTAGACTCCCAGTCCCTGCCGCTGAAAAATATCCCCACAGCATGATGCTGCAACCACCATGCTTCACCGTAGGGATGGTGCCAGGTTTCCTCCAGACGTGACTCTTGGCATTCAGGCCAAAGTGTTCAATCTTGGTTTCATCAGACCAGAGAATCTGGCGCCGGAGAGGAAGGCTGAAGCCTTACGTGTCCCCAACCAATTGTGTTTTTTTGTTTGTGTATTTGCAACTTATTTTTTTACTTATTTTGTACGTAATGTTGCCGCTACCATCACTTATGACCAAAAATAACTTCTGGACATCAGGACTGCGATTACTTACCACGGACTGGCAGAATCCTTTTTTTCCTTTAACGAGTCTGACGAGTCTGACATGAATGCTTTCTCCTGAACAGGATCTCCTGCGAAGATAAGGCAGAGAAAAAGGGGCCTAAGGGCATTTGAAGGCGATCGAATAAACCCCCACTTCCTTCCATTCTGCTAGCAAATGTGCAATTTTTGTAAAATAAAATAGATGACCTACATGGAAGATTAAACTATCAATGGTACATTCAAAACTGTAATATCTTATACTTCACGGAGTCGTGGCTGAGCGACGACACTATCAACATACAGCTGTCTGGTTATACAATGTACCGGCAGGATAGAACAGTTGTATCTGGTAAGACAAGGGGCGGCGTACTGTATTTTTGTAAATAACAGCTGGTTCATGATATCTAAGGAAGTCTCGAGCTATTGATTGCCTGAGGTAGAGTATCTCATGATAAGCTCTAGACCACTATCTACCTAGAGAGTTTTCATCTGTTTTTTTTGTAGCTTGTTTACGTACCACCACAGACAGAGGCTGGCACTAAGACCTTATTGAATTAGCTGTATTCCGTCATAAGCAAACAAGAAAACGCTCACCCAGAGGTTGCTCTCCTAGTAGCCCGGGGACTTTAAAGCAGGGAAACTTGAATCTGTTTTTACCAAATTTCTATCAGCATGTTAAATGTGCAACCATAGGGGAAAAAAACTCTGGACCACTTTTACTCCACACACAGAGACGCATACAAAGCTCTGCCTCGCACATTTTGCAAATCTGACCATAATGCTATCCTCCTGATTCCTACTTACAAGCAAAAATTAAAGCAGGACGCACAAGTGACTCGATCAATAAAAAAAGTGGTCAGATGAAGCAGATGCTAACCTACAGGACTGTTTTGCTAGCACAGACTGGAATATGTTCCAGGAATCCATCGATGGCATTGAGGAGTACACCACATCAGTCATTGGCTTCATCAATAAGTGCATCAATGATGTCGTCCACACAGTGACCGTACGTACACACCCCAACCAGAAGCCATGGATTACAGGCAACATCCGCACTGAGCTAATGGCTAGAGCTGCCGATTTCAAGGAAATGGACTCCCAGAAGCTTATAAGAAATTCTGCTATGCCCTCCGATGAACCATCAACAGGCAAAGGATCAATAAAGGACTAAGATCGAATCAATCGTACTACACCGGTTCTGATGCTCATCGGATGTGGCAGGGCTTGCAAACCATTACAGACTACAAACGGAAGCAGTAGTCCGAGTCTGTAATACCAACATGACTTAAGCAGACCACAATAGTCCCTGTGCTCAAAAACACTAAGGTAACCTGCCTAAATGACTACCGACCCGTAGCACTCATGTCTGTAGCCATGAAGTGCTTTTGAAAGGCTGGTCATGGCTCACATTAACACCATTATCCCATAAACCCTAGACCCACTCCAATATGCATTCCGCCCCAACAGATCCACAGATGATGCAATCTCTATTGCACTCCACACTTCCCTTTCCCACCTGGACAAAAGGAACACCTATGTAAGAATGGAATGCTATTCATTGACTACAGCTCAGCGTTCAACACCATAGCACCCTCAAAGCTCAACAATAAGCTAAGGACCAAGGGACTAAATACCTCCCTCTTCAAATGGATCTTGGACTTCCTGACGGGCCGTGCCCAGGTGGTAAGGGTAGGTAACAACACATCTGCCATGCTGATCCTCAACACTGGGCTCCTCAGGGGTGTGTGCTCAGTCCCCTCCTGTACTCCCTGTTCAGTCATGACTGCATGGCCAGGCACGACTCCAACACCGTCAATAGGTTTGCCTATGACACAACAGTGGCAGGCCTGATCATTGACGAGACAGCCTGTAGGGAGGAGGTCAGAGATCTGGCTTTGTGGTGCCAGGACGACAAACTCTCCCTCAACGTAATCAAGACAAAGGAGATGATTGTGGACTACAGGAAAAAGAGGACACAGCACGCCTTTCATCGACATGTATGTAGTAGAGCAGGTTGAGAGCTTCAAGGTCCTTGGTGTCCACATCACCAACAAATGAACATGGTCCAAGAATACCAAGACAGTGGTGAAGAGGGCACAACAAAACCTATTCCCCCTCAGGAGACTGAAAATATTTGGCATGGTACCTCAAATCCTCAAAAGGCTCTGCAGCTGCACCATCGAGAGCATTACTGGTTGTATTACTGCCTGGTATGGCAACTGTTCGGTCTCTGACCGCAAGACACTACAGAGGGTAATGCGAATGTCCCAGTACGTCACTGGGGCCAAGCTTCCTGCCATCCAGGACTTCTATACCAGGCGGTGTCAGAGGAAGGCCCTAAAAATTGTCAAAGACTCCAGCCACCCAACTCATAGACTGTTCTCTATTTTACTGCACGGCAAGCGGTAGCGGAGCGCCAAGTCTAGGTCCAAGAGGCTTCTAAACAGCTTCTACCCCCCAGCTATAAGGCTCCTGAGCATCTAATCAAATGGCTACCCAGACTATTTGCATTGCCCCCCCCCCCCTTTTACACCGCTGCTACTCTCTATTGTTGTCATCTATGCATAGTCACTTTAATAACTCTACCTACATGTACATATTAACTCAATTAACCGGTGCCCTCGCACATTGACTCTGTACTGATACCCTGCTGTATATAGTCTTGTTATTTTACTGTTGCTCTTTATTTACTCGTTACTTTTATTTCTTAATCCTATCCGTATTTTTTGAAACTGAATTGTTGGTTAGGGGCTCGTAAGTAAGCATTTCACTGTAAGGTCTACACCTGTTGTATTTGGCTAATAGAATTGTATTAGGGAACTTTACAGTCCTATTGATCAAACAACCATAAAAAGGTAGGCTGTCTTACCCAATATGCACATCATCAACAACAAGATCAACAACTAATGCTAGCTACAGCAAGATGAGTTAGAATCTAATGAAGGAACATTTGATAAACACTCTCAAACTTTTTCAACTTTTTGGCCGTCAAAATTGCACTTACAAATGATGGGGAATAGCCTGCTCATCCTTCTGCAGCTTGCATGACAATCCATGCGTTGTCCCAACCAAGCACCCAAGCTTGGTGGCTAAAGTTGGCAAGCTTGCTAGAAAGCTACTTCCAGACAAAAATTAGAGAACACCTCACTGACCATTTTATTTGCCCTAGCAGAGCTGGTTAGGCTGTTTACATGCTATCTAGAGCATTTGTGACTAACTCTTACTTTTTTTGCCTACGTTTACGGACATCGGTCATGTTCAGCGGGTCTTGCGCTTTTGTGAATTCATCAGTTATTCTGCACTCTGGTACACTCAGACATGAGTGTTCTTGTATACAGTTAACCAGAGTGAATTTGCGAATGCAAGAGATATGCTAACTGGATAACAGTCATTCAGCACAGCTAGCTAGATAGGAAAGCCATTCACATTTCTTGCTAGCTAAGCAAATGACACGTGCATCTCTAGCCGTGTAACCACCGAAAAACTATAGGAGGGGAAAAAGGCAGTCACTCCTCCAATGACATGCTGTCCTCCTCGCAGCTTGCTAGCTATCTAGCTAATGTTAGGCTTTGTGTTTTTTTATGTATAAATAGATACACTACCATATTAGCCACATTATGACTGACTTGTGATCATTGCTAGTTTGATTGTATTGACATTCCCAGCCTTAGTTACATTTGTCAATTTTTGTCCAGAATATTGAGTCATTGAAACTGAAGCAGTACATCCTGAATGGAGGCAGCAAACAATGTGCCAGGCCAGCTGTGATTTACAACCTGATAGCAATATTTGTTTGGACTACCAATAAATATATTGGTGAATTATATTAATCATGCATTGAGCTGCATCCATCTGTTCTGCAAACAATGCCTTAATGTCATGGAATGTTGAGTTAAATATAACCTATTTTTAAAACCTCTTATGAAGTTAGTTTTGTAGCATCAACTGGGAATTTGATGTTTTTGACTGATATTATGATGGTGTGTTTGTTTCATATCTTCAAAGTACTTAAAACGCTGTCAGTTCCATTTTAATTCCTGGTATTTTTCTCTCTCAAAACATCTCATGGATCAGTTTGTTCTTTATAATTTTCAATCAACTTTTACAGCTGGAGAGGCTGTATGTTGTCTAATCCTCTGTACACTTATCATACCTTGAAACTCCTTGACACATCTGTGTTTTATGTAACCTAGTTATTAAGAGCAGCCTGGAGCTGAAGGTTGTTCCACTTCATCACACCTCTACTGTGTATTTCAGTACTCTAGTCCACCTGAGCGGATGGTTTAACATACATAGCTGTGAATGGAATTATGTAACTTAATCGAGGGGGGTGTAACCTAAAGGAGTCCAGTGTATTCTGGGGTTTAACCCCATACATCCCTCTTCAGTCAGAGTCAATATACTGTAGCAATGACATAAACTACTGATTGTTCGGAATTAAAATGTGATGTTGACATTCTCTTAAAAGGCAATGGCAAATTGGCATTTTAGTCAGATCAGTGGCCAGATTGAGGAAATACTGTATGTTATACAGTATAGTGATAAATAGTGGAAATATAGTACTGTATTAAGAGACACTGCATCAAATCAAATCAAATGTTATTTGTCACATGCGTAGAATACAACATACTTACAAGCTCTTAACCAACAATGCAGTATTAAGAAAATACCTAAAAAAGTAAGAGATAAGAATAACAAATAATTAAAGAGCAGCAGTAAATAACAATAGCGGGGCCATCGTCATGGAAGTCCCTGGCAGGATTCTGTCTCTCAGTGCTACTGTATGGCAGCCTAACTGTTCCAGGCCACCACATTGTTATGGCTATGATGAATTACTGTCCTGATGAAATGTGAGGGCTCTGAAAAAGTCACGGGGATGACACAGGCTCGTCCACATGGGATGGCGGGAGGGAAGGGCGTATCACACACAGACATTTGGAAGAAACCCAGGCACCATCCGATCGCTGCCTCTCAAAGACTGTATTTTTCTTCTGTTTAGAGTTTCTTTCTATGACTCTCCTACTACATATATGGCTAGTTTTATAAGCAAATGCCAGCCTACTGTACATGGTTGTAAGTTCTTCGTCGGGCGAAAGAGAGGAGGACCAATGCGCAGCGTGGTAAGTGTTTATATATTAAATATTTTAATGAACACTGAAATCAAAACAATAAACAACCAACGAACAGTCCTGTAAGGTGCAACACAACACTAAACAGAAAAGAATCACCCACAAAACACAATGGAAAACAGGCTACCTAAATATGGTTCTCAATCAGGGACAACGATTGACACTGCCTCTGATTGAGAACCATACCAGGCCAAACATAGAAATAGAAAATCATAGACAAACTAATATAGACAACCCACCCAACTCACGCCCTGACCATACTAAAACAAAAGACTAAACAAAGGAACTAAGGTCAGAACGTGACAATGGTGACTCATTTCTACGTAAAGAGCTGAGCTGAGAATCTACAGAAATCAGTACATTAATGACACCAGGTTGGTCAAAAGTCAATAACTGCAGTAGGTAATAATGTGACTGATAAATCTATCAGGGGCATACTGGTGTCACAGCCTATCGTTACATTCAGTGACGTAGCTTCAGCCGGTGCAGTCACACCAGGGCCCTCGACGTACATGGGCTCGGGGACGGGCCTGGATCTGCAGAGCCGTGAGCACCCTATGTAATTTGAATACCGCCCCACCATGCCCAAATATTAATTGTCACACAGGTCCATCACATTTACAATTTAACGAGAAGATCTTTCTTTAACGTAGGTTATATGATAAATGATCCCACTGCATCACCAACAAAATGTTTTTTTGCCACTACATAAGTCAGCAAGTTATTTTATTGTATTGATGACAATAAATCAAATACATTTGCTAAATAAATCATATTATTCAATTGTTTCAATACTATGTTAAGATAATGAAATGCATTCTGGGATTCATTGTGCAAATACACTCCAAAGCGTTGTTGTTTCTGTCAGCGTTTTAAGCAGTGGTGGGCCGTCAGGGCCAGCAAGGCCTTCTCTGCTGGCCTAAACATCATCAGAATATATATATTTTTTTAAATATATTTTCCCACAAATATGTATAAAATTATTCCCCAGAGTAAGAGTTATACTCTTCATTTCATAGCTTTCCTCTTGGTTGCACTGCTTCCAGCGCCAGGTTGAGATTTGGAGGGCTGGTCTTTATGTTAGATCTTTTATCCAATCATATTCAGCCATCATGTGTTGCCAGGGGTCTAAAATCTGCCCTCAGGCCTTCAGAATCAACAATGCGGGCGCTTGTAGCTAAAAGTGAATGGAAATGAAAATTTAGTGTCAACCAATCAGCTTTAGAGTTGGCTATTGTACACCTGCTGGCTGGCTCCAGTGTTACACAGGAGCCAGCTAGCAGGCGTAGTGCGTGCACGTCTTTTGATTGGATTACCAATATTGAGAGGCAGGTCCCATGGGCAGGTCTATGCAGAACCTCAGAACTAGGAAATTGAATTTGATAAACAAATTAATTTGCTTACTACTAAGCTGTTTTTTCAACCCACAATGGCGGAAGGAGGAGAAGATATCGATTTGGTCGAGGATATAATTATAACGCCATTCTCAAGACGAACTTTTCAAGAAAAGTTAGACATTGTAAGGAGAGGTCGCCCGACGCCGACGCTACAAAGCCTGTCACAAGCGGGAAAGGGGTTAGTTCGCCACTTTCAAAGTTCCAACTACGAGCGCTATCAATGGCTCACAGGCTCCGAGAAGCACTGCAAACTGTACTGCTGGGAATGCCTATTATTTGCAAGTGATCGATTTGGTGTTTGGAGCCACACTGCCTTTGCAAACTTGAGTTGTAACCAAGGCAGCAACGAGACACCAAAGTACGGCTGGGCACTTACAAGCAATGGTGCTTTTGAAAACTTTTGGGGACACCCGAGTTGATCTACAGCTCAACGAACAAGTGTGCAGGGCAACGGAGCTGCACAATGAAAAGGTGAAGAAAAATAGGGAAATATTGAAAAGACTCATTGATTGTGTCATGTTTTTGGGTAAACAGGAACTTTCATTTAGGGGACACGATGAAAGTGCTGACTCTTTTTTTTTTTACTTAAAGCTCAAAGTTTGTGGACCATAAATGGATAGAAGAATATTAATATAACTCTGTTGCACTCGACTATGTTCTTGCCTATTAGTTGAACTGTACTGTATTGTACTCTTCCCCTGCAATTCTCTGAATAAAAATGTCAATTTCAAGGTGACGCAATGCCTGGTTATACTGCGTTTCTGTCTAAATGTATAGTGTCTAGAGCCATGGCATCATGATGATGGTAATAAGAGGTGGATTAATTCGGGTGGGACTGTGTAGGTCCTCACTGAAGGCCCAGGCCCCAGGCCCATGGCACGCCACTGGTCTTAAGCAACAGTTGAGCTAGCTATCAAGAGACAACAGTCAGAAAAAAAGAGAGAATGTCGAGAATAGAAAATGATGGATTTAAAAATGAGCAATGTATCAACACAAAAGTGGAGCCCAAAAGAAGAAGGACAAAAATGAGAATGCAAAGGAGGTATCAAAATTAGTTAAATTATATTTATTTTTCAAATGCAGTTCAAGTGCAGCCATTGCTAGCACAAGCAATGTAGCGGGACCAGAAGATGATGTAGGTTTATCATCGCCAGCAGCAGCTTTTAGTGGGTTGAGTGAGCCAAGGCCAAGCTGTTCCATCATGCCAGAAGAAGCAACTTTGACAGAGGAGGATACATGTTGTCAGGAATCGGCGAATATGACCCTGAGCATTAGCCAGGCCAGACAAGCTATCCCGAGCCAGGCAGGGCGAGGATAGAATCATGACGGCTGAGGAAACAAGTGGAAGTGAGATAGACAGCCAACTGACAAGGGGCATTATGCAACAAATGTGGATGCAAAAGTTAAATGGCATGTTATTGCATTAGGCTCATGTAAGCCTACTGGCCAATTCCCAAGAGATGACGAAAGGCAGTGTTTTTGCGAGTCGTACTACATCACTTCAACCAAGGCTGGAATCAAATTTCCACGTACATGGCTATGTTATTCGGCCAAGCTAGATTGCGCGTATTGTAAGCCTTGCTGGCTGTTCAGAGATTGGAGTGCCCCTTTCTTCTCTGATGCGTGGGTGAATGGGGTGAGAGATTGGCGCCATTTAACATTCAAAATAGCATGTCATGAGACATCCCAGATTCACATGGGTGCCTGTTTGGTATATGAGCAATGGAAGCTCAATGGCACTATTGACATAGAAATGGAGATATGTGTGCTTAATGCAGCAAATTTCTGGCGACAGGTATTGGAGGCTTGAGCGCATAGATCATGTAACTATCACACTCACGCTCCTCAACAGCTTCTACCCCCAAGCAGTATTGGCACCCAACAATTTACACTGACCCCCTTTTGTACCCCCTTTTGTACACTGCTGCCACTTGCTGTTTTTATCTATGCAAAGTCACATCACCCGCAAATACATTTAAACTCAGTTTTTCACCATTCCTGACATTTAACCCTAATAAAAATGCCCTGTCTTAGGTCAGTTAGGATCACCACTTTATTTTAAGAATGTGAAATGTCAGAAGAAAAGTAGAAAGAATTATTTATTTCAGCTTTTATTTATTTCATCACATTCACATCTATTTTGTGAAGCGCACCAGTCCCCTATGCAGCAAAGCACCCCCACAACATGAGGCTGCCACCTCTGTGCTTCACGGTTGGGATGGTGTTCTTTAGCTTGCAAGCCTCCCACTTTTTCCTCCAAACATAACGATGGTCATTATGGCCAAACAGTTCTATTTTTGTTTCATCAGAGCAGAGGACATTGCTCCAAAAAGTACGATCTTTGTCTCCATGTGCAGTTGCAAACCGTAGTTTGGCTTTTTTAAGGTGGTTTTTGGTGCAGTGGCTTCTTCCTTGCTGAGCAGCCATTCCGGTTATGTCGATATAGGACTTGTTTTACTGTGGATATAAATACTTTTCTACCGGTTTCCTCCAGCATCTTCTCAAGGTCCTTTTCTGTTGTTCTGGGATTGATTTACACTTTTCGCACCAAAGTACGTTCATCTCTAGAAGACAGTACTCTTCTCC
The DNA here is from genome assembly GCF_045791955.1 of Oncorhynchus clarkii lewisi. Classification (NCBI taxonomy): domain Eukaryota; kingdom Metazoa; phylum Chordata; class Actinopteri; order Salmoniformes; family Salmonidae; genus Oncorhynchus; species Oncorhynchus clarkii. Next base: position 26,444,531 of record NC_092171.1, read on the forward strand.
TTCCTGAGCAGTATGGCGGCTGTGTGGTCCCATGGTGTTTATACTTGCGTACTATTGTTTTTACAGATGAACGTGGTATCTTCAGGCGTTTGGAAGTTGCTCCCAAGGATGAACCAGACTTGTGGAGGTCTACAATTATTTTTCTGAGGTCTTGGCTGATTTATTTTGATTTTCCCATGACATCAAGCAAAGAGGCACTGAGTTTGAAGGTAGGCCTTGAAGTACATCCACAGGTACAACTCCAATTGACTCAAATGATGTCATTTAGCCTAACAGAAGCTTCTAAAGCCATGACATAATTTTCTGGAATTTTCCAAGCTTTTTAAAGGCACAGTCAATTTAGTGTATATAAACTTCTGACCGACTGAAAAGAGTTACGAACATATTTACCAAGTATATATATATATATATATATATATATATATATATATATATATATATATACATATACTTGGTAAATATGTTCGTAACTCTTTTTGAACTGCACTGTCTCTTAATACAGTACTATATTTCCACTATTTATATATATATACAGTGGGGCAAAAAAGTATTTAGTCAGCCACCAATTGTGTAAGTTCTCCCACTTAAAAAGATGAGAGAGGCCTGTAATTTTCATCATAGGTACACTTCAACTATGACAGACAAAATGAGAAGAAAACAAATCCAGAAAATCACATTGTAGGATTTTTAATGAATTTATTTGCAAATTATGGTGGAAAATAAGTATTTGGTCAATAACAAAAGTTTATCTCAATACTTTGTTATATACCCTTTGTTGGCAATGACAGAGGTCAAACGTTTTCTGTAAGTCTTCACAAGGTTTTCACACACTGTTGCTGGTATTTTGGCCCATTCCTCCATGCAGATCTCCTCTAGAGCAGTGATGTTTTGGGGCTGTTGCTGGGCAACACGGACTTTCAACTCCCTCCAAACATTTTCTATGGGGTTGAGATCTGGAGACTGGCTAGGCCACTCCAGGACCTTGAAATGCTTCTTACGAAGCCACTCCTTCGTTGCCCGGACGGTGTGTTTGGGATCATTGTCATGCTGAAAGACCCAGCCACGTTTCATCTTCAATGCCCTTGCTGATGGAAGGAGGTTTTCACTCAAAATCTCACAATACATGGCCCCATTCATTCTTTCCTTTACACGGATCAGTCGTCCTGGTCCCTTTGCAGAAAAACAGCCCCAAAGCATGATGTTTCCACCCCCATGCTTCACCGTAGGTATGGTGTTCTTTGGATGCAACTCAGCATTCTTTGTCCTCGAGTTGAGTCGCTTTGCACTCTTTGCATTCTCTCAACCAGCTTCACCTGAAATGCTTTTCCAACAATCTTGAATGAGTTCCCACATATGCTGAGCACTTATTGACTGCTTTTCCTTCACTCTGCTGTCCAACTTATCGCAAACCATCTGAAATGGATTGAGGTCAGGTGATTGTGTAGGCCAGGTCATCAGATGCAGCACTCCATCACTCTCCTTCTTGGTCAAATAGCCCTTACACAGCTTGGAAAAGCCCTGTTGTAAAACAAATAATAGTCCCACTAAGCGCAAACCAGATGGGATTGCAGATCACTGCAGAATGCTGTGGTAGCCATTCTGGTTAAGTGTACCTTGAATTCTAAATAAACCACAGACAGTGTCACCAGCAAAGCACCCCACACCATCACACCTCCTCCTCCATGCTTCACGGTGGGAAAAACACATACGGAGATTATCCATTCACCTACTCTGCATCTCACAAAGACACGGCGGTTGGAACCAAAAATCAGACCAAAGGACAGATTTCCACCAGTCTAATGTCCATTGCTCGTGTTTCTTGGTCCAAGCAAGTCTTCTTCTTATTGGTGTCCTTTAGTAGTGGTTTCTTTGCCTCAATTCACGCAGTCTCCTCTGAACAGTTGATGTTGAGATGTGTCTGTTACTTGAACTCTGTGAAGCATTTATTTGGGCTGCAATTGAGGCTGGTAAATTTACTGAATTCATTCTCTGCAGAAGAGGTAACTCTGGGTCTTCCTTTCCTGTGGTGGTCCTCATGAGAGCCAGTTTCATCATAGCGCTTGATGGTTTTTGTGACTGCACTTGAAGAAACTTTCAAAGTTCCTAACATTTTACCAGATTGACTGACCTTCATATGTTAAGGTAATGATGGAATGTTGTTTCCCTTTGCTTATTTGAGCTGGTCTTGCCATAATATGGACTTGGTATTTTACCAAATAGCGCTATATTCTGTATACCACCCCTACCTTGTCACTACACAACTGATTGGCTCAAACGCATTAAGAAGGAAAGAAATTCCACAAATTAACTTTTAACAAGGCACACCTGTTAATTGAAATGCATTCCAGGTGACCACCTTATGAAGCTGGTTGAGAGAATGCCAAGAGTGTGCAAAGCTGTCATCAAGGCAAAGGGTGGCTACTTGTAGAATCTCAAATATAAAATAGATTTGATTTAACACTTTTTTGGTTACTACATGATTCCGTATGTGTTATTTCATAGTTTTGATGTCTTCACTATTATTCTACAATTTAGAAAATAGTAAAAATAAAGAATTACCCTGGAATGAGTAGGTGTGTTTTTACTGGTACTGTATAAGACCAGAACATTGTCCGAGTCAAAAGGAGAGATTATTTCACAGAAAATACTAAGATTTTGTGAGTTGAGTGACAAAAAGTAGTTAGCTAACAGCTCTCGAAGTCTCTCTCTCATTTTGTGAGCAGCCAAGCGAAGCCATTGAGATGGATACTCATACACGCAGAGGGCCAATGGAGCAGATTCAGAGCAGGGACAGACAGAGATGAGCAGCCAACAGAGAAAGTTATTTCTGATTTTGGGTTTGGGCAGGGCCTTAAATTTGGAAGAAATAAATTGGGCGCAGGTATGGGTAGGGCTTCAATTTCATGCTCATGTAGGGCTCTATGCTGTCCTCCATGCATGCACACAGACAAACAAAACCAGCTAACATACAACTGTCCTTGGCCAGAGTATATGGATGGAGAGGGAAGAAGGAGGGGAGGAAAGGAAGGGGGATTGCAAAGGTTGTGAATGTGTCCAATGAGCTTTTCTTTACAGGTCTTGACGACCATGAGAAAAATAGAGGGTACAGAACAGAACACAACAGAACAGAGGTGTGCTTTCCTGATGATCAATGATCATTAATCTTGGCTGGAGAGCCCCTGACTGCAGTTTTTGGGGAGCAGGATCGCTGACCGAAGGGCATCACAGTGTTTGGGCACCACAGCACTTTTTTCCTCTGCTCTGGAACAGTGCGTACATGGTGTGAGACAGTGTTTGGAAACAAGAATTCAACACACACTCATACCAACTGCAGACAGACACCATTGTCCTCCGATAAGACATACTGTACAGTACTGGATACCAGTGGTGATTTTAGCATGTAAATATTGTGGGACAAACTAAAAAATATATGTTTTAGATGCCTGCCAGCAAAGCCACTAGACAAAATAACACTAAACAATACATTAATTGGACTATGACGGTGACAAACGGTGCCCACAAACTGTTAGGGACTGCATAAAGCTGTCCCAACAGCAGAGTCCCAACAGCAGTCCAAACACCTTACCACTGTTACACCTGGCTATCAGCAGAGCCTTGTCTGGCAGCGAAATAGTTCATTCAGCCTCATGTTCTGCCTTTTAAAAAAACATAGCTGATATGGCTGACTTTCTTAAATAAATGTGGTTTCTACTGAGATGTTCAAAATATGTCACAAGGGGACTACAAGCGCATAAGAGGCAATCCGTAACTTTGATGAAGACATTAATGAGCGAGCGGACATTGTCATTATAACTATTTGTTCAGCACTTTTGAAATGTACAGCGATAGAATTCAGAACATGGACTGTTCTTACAGTATTCTCCCTGTACACCAAGTCAGAACCGTAGGATAAATAAAGGGGGAATATAAGCAGACGATGAAAGCTCTTACAATATTCGATGATGACATTTCTCTAAAACAGGCTATAGGCTACATGTGCACCACCAAGTTAGAACAGTAGGCTAAATTGTGAGGGGAAAATTGGACCAAATTATTTTGGCGAGGCACATTGGCAACTAACAACGCAATACACTTAGCATTAATTTCTTAACTACAGTATACATATCTCCCTGGCATATTACATAATTTATGCAGCAGCATACAATACAATTTTTGGACTCAACTTGCTGTGCTGTGCTCACTTGAGCAGGAAGGTGGCACGGTTGTCCTTCGTGGGCAAACTTTGTCATCAAAGTCTAATATTCTCTGGATTTATGGTGCTTTCAAGACAACTGGGAGCTCGGAAAAAACACGTTTGAATCATGACGTTAGTGATCTTCAGGTCTGAGCTCTAGAAAGAGGCCCGAGTTCCCGACTTGGAATTCTGAGTTGGATGACCGTTGCAAACGTATTTTCCCAGCCTGAGGTAGTTTTTTTCTAATTTCCCAGTTATCTTGAAAGCGGCAGAAGTCATGCTGGATTGGCAGCATGGCCAATGGTGAATGTTTATCCTTTTAAACTTTGAAAAGAAACCCTTAAACCCAGACCTGGACCACACATCCACTCCACTGAATAGCAGGCTTTCAGTTAGCCACTGATTCCTTCCAAACCACTCATTGCTGAATGTTTATGTCCAATGGCCGATGAGCACCGATATGTTTTATCTATAATTTCTCTTAATTTATAATTTATTTTCATATGACAAGGGTTGAAAAGGATATGACTGCTACCTTGCCAGATAAGATTTTGAAATGATGATGTTGCCATGATCAGTCCCATCAAACCTACTGTAGATATAATGTGATTTGATGTAATTTTATCTGTGGCCATTGTACTTGAGCCTTCTTGGATGGGCATTTCTAATGTAACTCTATGGCAGCACCCAAGGGGCTTCAATTTTCGAGCTCTCCCCGTAGATTTTGCGGCGACGTAGTTTTCCCATGAGTGACAGAACACTGAGCCAATCACGGCGCAACTAGCGAACATTACCAACCCCTACACTCCGTATTTTCAGCCTGCGCCCCACCACCACATAAGGCACTGAGCTAGGCTGAAACACCTGCATTTTGGAGCTGCCTTACTCAAGAAAGCAAAAAAAGAGACAATGTTTGTATGCGGCTTTATTAACTCAATGATATACAGTATTTTCTTTTTTACATTGCTTACAAACTGATATGTGACATGTATTAATGCAAAAATAAAATGCAAAAAAGCTAAACAGGAATGGAAACAGGAATGTAGAAGTATATAGAGCAGGGGTCTCCAACAGGTCGATCGCAAGCTACAAGCAGCTCGCAGCCCACTTAAGAGTAGCTCGCCGAACAATTATGAAAGTATATGAAATGTTCAAGTGTTCCACTGCAAACTGTCATTAACAAATCTCACAAGTATCAGACACCCCAAGCCCCCAGCTACTATCTACTCAACACAACATTAACATTATCCCGCCCCTGGTTAGCCACTATTGGCTTAAAAAGCCAAACCTACAGTAATACCCTATCTGCAAATTAATTACCAACAATATTTCCTCTGTCTGATCGTGTGGTGTGTACGTTTGTCTACCACTCCTGCATTTGTCCATCACTCCGTGTAGCAAGTTGATGTGAAAACCGTCTTGTGGGTTGACAAATACTTCCCTCAAAACCTTCTTAATTAAATGTTAACTGCAAAGTAGGCTTACCTAGCAGAAGTCTATCATGAGTAAGTATAAGATTTGCCATGAAACGAGCAGCAGCAGTACAGAACCATCGCTAGACAGGCACATTGGATGGCACATTCCTCACGCTAGATGCGCAATTAAATGTCCAGATGTGCAATTAAAGGGGAATTACACTAGAAAATAAAAATGTGTTTTCGTCCAGACCTAAAACAAAATGTATCTTTTGATGTGATTTAAGCATTGACATGAACATACAATTGTGTTGTATCTCTATGAACAATTTTAATTTAAAGAGTGAAAATGGTGCTACAGGGGATGGTGCAGACAGCCCAGTACATCACTGGGGCCGAGCTCCCTGCCATCTATATCAGGTGGTGTGAAAGGCCCAGAAAACTGTTAAAGACTCCACCCAAGCCATGGACTGTTGTCTCTGCTTCCTTATGGCAAGCAGTACCGGTGCATCAAGTCTGACACCAACAGTCTCCTGAACAACTCCAACACACACATAACATGGACACACATTTAAACACACTCTACACACACGTACACACAATCATCAATTACGCTGCTGCTACTATTTTTATCATATATCCTGATGCCTAGTCGCCTTACCTCTATACATGTCTACCTGTATCACTCCAGTATCCCTGCACATTATAAATATGGTATTGGAACTAACCCTGTATATTGCTTCTTACTTTCTCATGCTTTTCTTATTTCTTATTTTTTTTGTGTGTGAATTTTTGTAACTCCTCACTTCCCCATTTAAACTCGCTGCCGAAGAGTAGATTCTATTGAAGGGCTATGATTCCAAATGTCATCTTCTTTACATTCAGTTTCATTGAATCTGTGGTTTTCAGTCCTCTCCCCTACCTTTCATCCAATGTGCTGAAAGACAGAAATAGAAGATGAAGATGATTTGCTTGTTGGCAAGTATTACAGCCAACATGTCAGCTGTTTTTTCCTAAATGTAAAAAAAGACAAGCAAGGTAGTAAATCACTTTAATTAGCCTTTATTTTTTCCCTCCAAAATAAAAATAAAAGTTGTTGTCACGAGTGTGCGGGTCCTCATATGCATCCTGCTCCTGCAAATTACCAGTTGGGCCTTTTTTTGTCTTGTTCACCATTTTTCCCAATGTCATTAAATCCTCAGCAGGGTGTAGTTAAATATCCTTTTTCATTCATTTTGACGCGTGGGCAGATGGTGTGCCCTGCTCCAGAACAATGCTGACTTTATTGAAAATTGCTTTCTAATAGGCTGTGTGGAACTTGCTAGCAACATATCCCTGTGGCTAACATGTGAAAGGGAAACAGCTTTGATGTTTAGGGAGAAAAGAGACAGGCGTCTTATTATGGAGTCAGCATTTAATAGCACACCCGCTTAAGTTATCAAGTCACTTGTTAACCCGTGATATGCCAGGATGGTACCAGATTCAGTAATGATCTACACTGGAATCAAGATCTCCATTTTCCTATTCCATTCTAGTCCTAAATTCAGTGTAATGTGTTTTAGGCGAATATGAGCACTTTCTCTAACAGACTGAGAGGCATGGTATTGTGGTCTAGTGCCAGACTATTGAGTATCAGGGCCTTCTATCACAATGGTACTCACGATATATTTAATCCTGTCCGTCAATCTAAGTAACATAATGTAACGACCCTGGGTTTATAAGCGTGGAAATCGACTCTGCCGCATGAGCTTGCTTTTGCGGCACAGTCGCTAGCGCGCCGGACCTCGGGCTCGAAGGTCGAGGGTTCGAGACCTGCTCCTTGCTGTTTCATTACAATACATTTTTTAAATCCCCCTAAAAATTGGCTACTTTAACTGCATTGCAATCCACATCATACGACTGACTATATTGACTATATCGGCCTTTAACATCTGCGGTGGAAGGTGGCCAAGCTACAGCAGTTTTTGTCCGACCATGAGACTTCTCGAAAATTGGTCTTCTCACGAAAATGTCTGTAGTGTGTGAACGGTTTTGTTAAATGAGGCTCTTACGAACACAATGGTGTTCAGTGGTGTTCTCCGTCTTGCTCTACGACCCTCACAAGCAACACGGGACTCGTCTGAATTTAGTAACCTTAATGTGCGAACTTCTGTCTGTAGTGTCCAAACCGTTTGGGCTAGAAACTACTAATATGACACCACTGTGGAAAGGGGAGACTCTCACGAACATGACGGTGTTCTTTGACACCCCACAAGTGTCACGGGACTCATCTGAAGGTAACCCATACAAATGAATGGAAGTATGGATGTAGTTTTGTGCCAACAAGAATATGGGGTTAAAATTGATACATTTCCTGAGTTTTCTTACACTACATGACCAAAAGTATGTGGACACTGCTTGTCTAACATATTTTTCCAAAATCATGGGCATTGATATGGAATTGGTCCCCCCTTTGCTGCTATAACAGTTGGAACATTGCTGCGAGGGGACTTGCTTCCATTCAACCACAAGAGCATTACTGAGGTTGGGCACTGATGTTGGGCGATTAGGCCTGGCTCGCAGTCAGCTTTCCAATTCATCCCATAGGTGTTTGATGGAGTTGAGGTCAGGTCTCTGTGCAGGCCAGTCAAGTTCTTCCACACCGATCTCGACAAACCATTTCTGTATGGACCTTGCTTTGTGCATGGGGGCATTGTCCTAGGAAAGGGCCTTCCCCAAAATGTTGCCACAAAGTTGGAAGCACAGAATCGCCTAGAATATCATTGTGTGCTGTAGAGTTAAGATGTCCCTTCACTGGAACTAAAGGGCCTAGCCCGAACAATGAAAACAGCCCCAGACTATTATTCCTGTTCCACCAAACTTTACAGTTGGCACTATGTATTCGGGCAGGTAACAGCACTTACAGTTGACCGGGGCAGCTCTAGCAGGGCATAAATTTGACAAAGTGAATAGTTGGAAAGGTGGCATCCTATGACGGTGCCACTTTGAAAGTCACTGAGCTCTTCAGTAAGGTCATTCTACTGCCAGTGTTTGTCTATGGAGATTGCATGGCTGTGTGCTCACTTTTATATACCCGTCAGCAACGGGTGTGGCTGAAATTGCTGAATCCACTAATTTGAAGGAGTGTCCACCTAGTTTTATAAATATAGTGTATATCTCTTAGATATGGGATTGACATTTCAAAACCTTATTCCTTTTGATGTATTTTTTGTCTGTCTTTTTTTTGCCATTTATAAATGTGTTATTCAATGTGGTTCTATGGGCTTTAGAAGTAATGGCAAATTCAAGAAAACGGCTTAGACTTTTAGAGGTTAATACATCAAAGTCATTCCTCTATGTCTAATTAAAGCCGATGTGGGTGAGTGAGGAATCAAAGCACCGCACGACTCCCCCTAGTGGCCTAAAGGACTCAGGCAACCACTGACCCAATGCCTGCTGTGTAACTACCTACCGTATGCTGACACAGTTTGGTCATAATTAACTTCAACCACTTTTCCTTTCCTTATGTCTTTGTTTCAATGTTCAATTAATTAATGTAACTGGTCTCATGTCAGACTATGAATGATGAAACAAATGCCAGTTCACTGTTTTGTGTTTCCGAGTGGTCCTCGGGATTCAGGCAGAAAGGCAATAGTACACAATTTCAATTAGCAACCGGAATCATCAGTGGTTTACTTATTCCAGACCTCCAGGAGCAAAAATAATGACAAAGAAATATAACTTTCGTCTAAGACTACAGAATGAGCATGCTGTATGTAAACAAGCTGTTGTTGCATAGCGAACCGAACCATACCCCATGGCAGCGAGCGGCGGTGCTTTAATATTTAATACTGTTCTCTGGCTCCAGGAACACACACAGGCAGACACAGCTGCAAGAGGCCCAGATATTTTATTTATCAGGAATGATGCTGTTGGTAGCCTCAAAATTGCCTACCCTGGAAACCTGTGTTTCAGACATAAGGAAATGGATGGTGGCAAATGTTTTACTTTTAACATAAGACAAAACATAGATGCTAGTTCTAGGTCCCCCAAAAAACAAAGACATCTGCTTTTTGATCTGACAAATAATCTTGATATTGTACAGTCATCTCAAATAAACTGTTTCAGGACCTCAGTGTTACTCTGGACCCTGAGCTCCCTTCTGACTAACATATCAATAATTCTTCAAGGGCAGGTTTTTCCATCTTCCTAATGTTGCAAAAATCAGAAACTTTTTGTACAAAAATGATGAAGAAAAGCTAATCCATGCTTTTGTCACTACTAGATAAGAATACAGCCTGTAGTATCTATGCTGCAGTAGTTTATGTGCCAGGGTGCTAGGGTCAGTCATTCTTATCTGGTGTCCTGTGTAAGCTTAAGTATACTCTCTCTCACTTTCCCTCTCTCTTTCTCTCTCACTTTCTCTCTCTCTGACCATGCCTCAGGACTACCTGGCCTGATGACTCCTGGCTGTCCCCATCCCCAGTCCACCTGGTCATGCTGCTGATCAAGTTTCAACTGTTCTGCCTGCGGCTATGGAACCCTGACCTGTTCACCGGATGTGCTACTGTACCTTGTCCCGGACCTGCTGTTTTTTACCCTCTATCTCCCTCCCTCTCTCTCTCCCTCCCGCTCTTACGCACCTGATGTCTCGAACTCTGAATGCTCTGCTATGAAAAGCCAACTGACATTTACTCCTGAGGTGCTGATCTGTGGCACCCTCTACAACTACTGCTGGTCATCTATGAACGTTTTAACATCTTGAAGAATGATCTGGCCTTAATGGCCATGTACTCTTATAATCTCCACCTGGCACAGCCAGAAGAGGACCCCTCAGAGCCTGGCTCCTCTCTAGGTTTTTTCCTAGGTTCCCGCCTTTCTAGGGAGTTTTTCCTAGACACCGTGATTCTACATATGCATTGCTTGCTGTTTAGGTTTTAGGCTGGGTTTCTGTATAAGCACTTTGTGACATCTGCTGATATAAAAATGGCTTTATAAAAAATGTGATTGATTGATGGTAACTAAGATGAACATTATTTAATTACTGGGCTATAAGCAATTTATAAGCCACTCTTGATGATTCTGGCATGGGTGAAAGAAGGTAGATGTTCTTAGACTTATGGACTTCCTCAGCTGGGCTACACCACATTCCATATTCCATATTCCAAACCATCTGTGTCCATATATCCCCTCTGCCATACTGTGGGACAAGGAGAGTGAAAGTTACACCCAAACTCCAAGGCCAGACCAAAGCCAGCTCAGCCCAGGGAATCACTGTGGGCCTCATCTGGTCCATGCTCTGAATGTACAGAGGAACCCAGTTGGACCAGCAGGATGCCAACTTCATAATAAGAGTTGCATTAGCACCATACAGCAGGAATACCCTACTATATATCAACTCCTGTTAAGGAGGAAGTCTTATGGGGAAAGAAACTATGTGTACGTGTGTGCATGTGTGCGTGTGCACATGGACAAAGGCCTTCAAGCTCATCAGTACATCTTGTCCAATTGGCATAGTCTTAATGTGGTAGTGGCTCTTAAAGTTTACAGTCTACTGTAAAAGAGAAACTGTTTACAAGTGATCCACGGACCAACCACATATCCTCTCAATCTGGAGGTTGTACTGTATGTGCTATGACTCAAGTGTTTGTCCCCTAAAGAGGTGGGCGAATCTATGTGAACGCTCCTTATTCTAATGCCTGTGAGTACTGCAGGCTTCGCCCCGATACCTGACAGCCATAATTCCCTGTAATGATCCCTTTTAACAGGTGAAACGTGTGCTTCATTTTTACCAGGTAGATACAGTTGAAGTCGGATGTTTACATACACTAGGTTGGAGTCATTAAAACTAATTTTTCTTGTTAAAAAAACTATAGTTTTGGCAAGTCGGTTAGGACATCTACTTTGTGCATGACACAAGTAATTTTCCAACAATTGTTTACAGACAGATTATTTCACTTACAATTCATTGTATCACAATTCCAGTGGTTCAGAAGTTTACATACACAAAGTTGACTGGGCCTTTAAACAGACGTCATACCGCTCAGGAAGGAGACGCGTTCTCTCCTAGAGATTAACGTACTTTGGTGCGAAAAGTGCAAATCAATCCCAGAACAACAGCAAAGGAACTTGTGAAGATGCTGGAGGAAACAGGTACAAAAGTATCTATATCCACAGTAAAACAAGTCCTATATCGACATAACCTGAAAGGCGGCTCAGCAAGGAAGAAGCCACTGCTCCAAAACCGTCTTAAAAATGCCAGACTACGGTTTGCAACTGCACATGGGGACAAAGATCGTACTTTTTGGAGAAATGTCCTCTGGTCTGATGAAACAAAAATAGAACTGTTTGGCCATAATGACCATCGTTATGTTTGGAGGACAAAGGGGGAGCTTGCAAGCCGAAGAACACCATCCCAACCGTGAAGCACAGGGGTGGCAGCATCATGATGTGGGGGTGCTTTGCTGCAGGAGGGACTAGTGCACTTTACAAAATAGATGCCATCATGAGGGAGGAAAATTATACGGATATATTGAAGCAACATCTCAAGACATCAGTCAGAAAGTTAAAGCTCGGTCGCAAATGGGTCTTGAAAATGGACAATGACCCCAAGCATACTTCCAAAGCTGTGGCAAAATGGCCAACAAAGTCGGACAACGAAGTAAAGACAACAAAGTCAAGGTCCTGGAGTGGCCATCACAAAGCCCTGACCTCAATCCTATAGAAAATTTGTTGGCAGAACTGAAAAAGCGTGTGCAAGCAAGGAGGCCTTTACAATCCTGACTCAGTTACACCAGCTCTGTCAGGAAGGAATGTGCCAAAATTCACTCAACTTATTGTGGGAAGCTTGTGGAAGGCTACCCAAAATGTTTGACCCAAGTTAAACCATTTAAAGGCAATGCTACCAAATACTAATTGAGTGTATGTAAACTTCTGACCCACTGGGAATGTGATGAAAGAAATAAAAGCTGAAATAAATAATTCTCTCTACTATTATTCTGACCTTTCACATTCTTAAAATAAAGTGGCGATCCTAACTGACCTAAGACAGGAAATGTTTACTAGGATTAAATGTCCGGAAATGTAACAATCCTCTGGGATCTAAAACCTGGTTAACACAAGGGCACAAAGTAATCGCATCCAAATAAATTCAAGACAGCAAACGTTTCCTTCCTTAGGGTCATCTTTCTCTGATCCATGACTATTTGGCTTTAATTTACACCAGCAATTACCGTAGACCTCATCTCATTCATATGGTAATAATGCCATTGATATCAGCTCAACTGGTGTAGATCGCAGGCTTTGGCCTTTGGTGACGAGGGCTTGGTCAATCTCTTGCCTGACCCTGACTATGAGGAAAGCTGGAATCAAACCAAGGCCAGCCCTACTACATTAGATGTGTAGGCCAGGGACAGGTACTTTACCAAGACACCTTATTGTTAATATGACTTTATAGAGTGATACAAGTTGCAGTCAACCCTTGATTAGATAGTGTCTATCAGAGGGGGGAGGATATCATTGTCTGTAGTTTGATGGAAATGATCCAACCATTGTATCGAAAATATGTTGAATATAATAATATACTCCATTCATCAATCTGACTCCAATATTATGTGAATAAATGCAACAGGCCCAGTATGTCTCTGGAGGATCTAGTCAAGGTAGCGAGCCTTACATCACCTCTCAGTATGACTATAATGAACATTTGTCTTACTTGCACCGTTATGCAATTATTAAGAGACTAGATGCAAATAGCTTATCCTGGCGACCAATGTTCTAGCATTAATTTATTGAGGCAAGCAGATCAGAGATGGCAAGTTGGTACACAAGCATATACTATGTGTATACTGTAGTGTATATACACTGTTTCAACTACCAATAAATCTACTAAATTATAAGCATATAATCAATCAAATAATTACTCTGCAAAATGAGGAATGCATTTACTCAATTCAATGATTAGAATGTCTTCGTCACAAAATAATGAACACTCCAACAATTACAGTGTAGATGAAATACATGATACATTACAGACTACGCAAAGTAAATTACTATCACCAATAGGCTAAGACTTAACGTGGTTACACGTGTCTTCAGTTCAGAATACACGTGAATACATTGTGTTTACACTGTTCCATGACCTCAGAGTGGGTTATGCAACCTAACAGAATCCACCAGATATTAACAAACTCGCTCTGAGAAACAAACCAATGGGCACAGATGACAGTTCAACGTCTTTTTCTGATTTACATTTGGTTGAGTTGTGAACTAATGCTAATTCAATGTGAAATCAACAAAAAATGTCACCATGACATTGGATTTAGGTAAACGTTTTTGCCCAGTGGGGAAGCAATAAGAACACATAGAAAGGCAGTAGCAGTGCGTGGGTAAAATCACTGGGGAAGCTAAGCCAGAAAAAAAGCCATATTACAACCTATGTGTTATGATAATTGCATTGTTTGCTCTATAACCTGTTAGTGCATATGCCTTGCGACCGTGATATATAGGCCTAAGGCCGAGACAATAAGAAGACACAATGACAGAATAAATTCAACCACACCTTTGTTTCATCACAAAACCAGAGAGCAACCTCTGTTAGGTGAAGTCCACAAAGCATAATGCAGGTAACAAACAGTTACATGACCTACAGCATGGTAAAGCAAGTTAATGTTTCCGACACCTTCGGACCACTAAGCAACTATTGGTTTAGAACCACGGAGAGTTACAGCAAGTCGCAAAGAAACAGGAGCTGCCTCCAATATTCCAGAACCATTTCAACTTCAACATCAACATCAACATCATCAAATCACCTATGCTTAGTCTAATAGTGACAACTAGAAGATACCAAAAACAATTAAGTCTAATCAACATAAGCTAAATATGATGTGGCTGTCAATGGTTCTGATTTCTCTGTGTGTGTGTGTTCGTGCAAGTAGAAAAACATGCTGACTCACCCTACTTGTAGAGAAACACCAATGCATCCTCCTTTCTTTTATGTTGACGAAACTGTCTATCACTCTGTAATACAGTACACACTTTCATTTTGTGTTGTCCTAGGGAACCTGGCAAAAATGCTTCCTTTCATGGGCAACGTTAGCTAGTTAACATTAGCCTTCTACATCTAGTTACATATTGAAATCCATCCTCTCAGGCCAGGGGCACAATATTTGAATTTATGGTTGGATCAGTCAGTTTAGCTCAACACTGATTGGCTATTACTTTACATTTTTTTGTTATCAAGGGAGGTCAAATGCTCACTGGCTTCTCTTGCATTCTATGCTATGGGCGGCAACAATGCCATACTCTTTTGGACCAGACAGCATCAGATAGATGGCCTACACAAACAGAGATAGAGGGGTGCTGTTTCACTCTAAAGCTTTCTCTGGTGAGGTACATTTGGCCTATTGTGAATTGAAGGAAAATTATGAAACACAGACACAAAATACATGTAATTCTTTCCTTGGTCAACTTTTTGGGGAAGCCTGGCTTCCTTTGGCATCCATGAATACACGCCACTGTAGAAAGGCGGGGTAAAGGTAAGTAGGAACAGTCCTCAAGACATCAAAGCAAATTTATACTTTTGAGGTTTGGCCAAAGGCACATTCAAACAGTTTAAACACCCAATGTAACATTTCTCCTTTTTATCTGTTATCTTAATTAAGCATTTGCAAGTGTTGAGAAAAAAGTTCACCAAATAGCTTTGTTGTGCTATGTCTCCTTTTCACTTAAATCAATTTGTAGAGAAACTTGCCAAGGTGTAATTTGCACACATGAGACGTGATTTGAATTTTGACCCAAAACTTCAAATATGTTAATGTCAGATGTTGTTACCTGCTATTTGGGGGTCATGAATAGGTCAATAGGGCATAAGAGTTAGACTTACACAAAACATGAACGATGAGAGTAATGAGGCAAGAGGAGAGCTCTATGCTCTGGCCTTGACTTTTCCAGTCTGACAGCTTTTGGGAAGGAGGATTTCCACTATCTTTAATGGCAATTCCTACAGTGTAGCATTGCAGGGTCAAAGCACTAATGCAGCACTTTTTTATCTCAATATCAAATCATTTCTGGGTAACAATTAAGTACCTACTGTGATTGTTTTCAATTAAAATGGTAAAAAATAAACAAAAATAGATTCTTAGCAGAGTGAAAATTCTCAAGCAACACAAAAAAGCCATTATCTGTCACACCCTGATTTGTTTCACCTGTCCTTGTGCTTGTCTCCAGCCCCTCCAGGTGTCACCCATCTTCCCCATTATCCCCTGGATATTTATACCTGTGTTTTCTGTCTGTTTTGTCTAGTCATCCAGTGTGTTACTCCGTGCTCCTGCTTGTTCCTTTTCTCTGTTTTTTGCTAGTCCTCCCGGTTTTTACCCTTGGCTGACTTGACTCTGATCCCGCCTGCCTGACCATACTGCCTGCCCTGACCTCGAGCCTGCCTGCCACTCTGTACCTCCTGGACTCTGACCTTGTTATGATCTTTTGCCTGTCCACAACCATTCTCTTACCTGCCCCTTGGATTATAATAAATATCAGAGACTCAAACCATCTGCCTCCTGTGTCTGCATCTGGGTCTCGCCCTGTGCCCTTATATTATCATAATTTTCCCAATTTCAAGATAAATAAAATCACATTTTTGACTGCACCTGGCCTTTAAATATCTACTCCGAATTAAGATTCAAAGATGTCTGAAGAAAGATTGCGGTATCAGCTATTTGGGTTATAGAACTAGAGTAAGTGAAGTGGATTAACACACATGATGACATCATGCGCCCCTGATCTGTCCTGTACAGAAATACATGATCATACATAATCATAATCATTCTCTTCATGGTGATGTATCCTCAATATGTACAGGAAGGTAGAAAAATTGTATATCCTCCTTTGCATGTCTGGGTAGATGCTGTTATTCTAATGAGCTATAGTCCAAACAAGACCAAGTTTCTTTGGGTCTTTGGGTCCAGTGTGCGCTACTGTACTGTACTAAACTTTACTGTATAATACTGTACTGTATTGTAATGATCTATACTCTACTGTACTGTACTATACTGTGCTCTACTGTACTGTATTGTAATGATCTATACTCTACTGTACTGTATTGTAATGATCTATACTCTACTGTACTGTACTGTTCTATACTGTGCTCTACTGTGCTGTACTGTACTGTTCTATACTGTGCTCTACTGTGCTGTACTGTACTGTACTGTTCTATACTGTGCTCTACTGTGCTGTACTGTACTGTTCTATACTGTGCTCTACTGTACTGTACTGTACTGTACAGTTCTATACTGTGCTCTACTGTGCTGTACTGTACTGTACTGTTCTATATTGTTCTGTACTGTGCTGTACTGTACTGTACTGTTCTATACTGTGCTCTACTGTGTTGTACTGTACTGTTCTATACTGTGCTCTACTGTACTGTACTGTGCTGTTCTATACTGTTCTATACTGTGCTCTACTGTACTGTACTGTTCTATACTGTGCTCTACTGTACTGTACTGTTCTATACTGTGCTCTACTGTACTGTACTGTTCTATACTGTGCTCTACTGTGCTGTACTGTACTGTTCTATACTGTGCTCTACTGTACTGTACTGTTCTATACTGTGCTCTACTGTACTGTTCTATACTGTGCTCTACTGTGCTGTACTTACTGTTCTATGCTGTGCTGTACTGTACTGTTTTATACTGTGCTCTACTGTGCTGTACTGTACTGTGCTCTGCTTTACTGTACCGTGCTGTCCAAACTTGTAAAACAGATGTCTATGATTGGTTCAGATTTGGACTGACTAAATTTTAACCACTTTTTAATGTCCATTGACGTCCGACAGAGAAGGGCGACATCTTACGAGTTTATCTTCATTTTATGTTCATACTATAATCGCATATGACCGCCAAGCACTTCTGGAAATCATATCAACAGTTACTAACCTTGATTTTAACTTCAAATCCAACTTCAACTGTTCCCTTGTTCATACCGGACTCCATTCCTTTTTTCATGGGCTACCAAAACGCTGTAGGCGTAGACGTGGGAGATGTCCCAGCATCCGGATGAGATTGAGACTAAGAGAATATCAAATGGCACTCCCATTCGTTCTCTTGGCAAATGTCCAGTCACTAGATTTCTACCAGGATGTCACATATGCAACCAGAAAAAAAAAAACTCTAGACCACCTTTACATCACACACAGAGACACTTACAAAGCTCTCCCTCTCCTTCCATTTGGAAAATCTGACCATAATTCTATGCTCCTGATTCCTGCTTACAAGCAAAAACTAAAGCAGGAAGTACCAGTGACAAAGACAAAGGAGATGATTGTGGACTACATGAAAAAGAGTACCAAGCAAACCCCCATTCTCATCGGCGGGGCTGTAGTGGAGCAGGTTGAGAGCTTCAAGTTCCTTGGTGTCCACATCACAAACAAACTAACATGGTCCAAGCACACCAAGATAGTTGTGAAGAGGGCACGACAAAACCCTTTCCCCCTCAGGATTTTCAAAAGATATGTCATGGGTCCTCTACAGTTTCTACAGCTGCACCATCGAGAGCATGGTGCATCGCTGCCTGGTATGACAACTGCTCAGTCTACGACCACAAGGAACTACAGAGGGTAGTGTGTACGGCCCAGTACATCACTGGGGCCAAGCTTCCTGCCATCCAGGATCTCTACACCAGGCGGTGTCAGGCCCTAACATTGGAAAGAAGGAAGGCCCTAAAAATTGTCAAAGACTCCAGCCACCATTGTCATAGACTGCTCTGTCTGCTCCCACACGTCAAGCGGTGCCGGAGTGCCAAGTCTAGGTCCAAAAGGCTTCTTAACAGCTCCTACCCCGAAGCCATAAGACTCCTGAACAGCTCGTCAAATGGCTACCCAGACTATTTGCATTGCCCACCCTCTTAAAAGCTTCTACCCCCAAGCCATAAGGCTCCTGAACAGCTAATCAAATGGCTACCCAGACTATTTGTTTTGCCCACCCTCCCCCACCCCTCTTTTACACCACTGCTACTCTCTGTTATTATCTATGCATAGTCACTTTAATAACTCTACCTACATGTTCATATACTGGCACATTGACTCTGTACCGGTACCCCCTGTATATAGTCTCGCTATTGTTATTTTACTGCTGCTATTGAATTACTTGTTCCTTTATTTCTTATTCTTATTCATATTTTTTAAACTGCATTGTTGGTTACAGGCTTGTAAGTAACCATTGCACCTGTTGTATTCAGCGCATGTGACTAATAAAATCTGATTTGATGTGATTTGACTCGCTCAACACAGAAGTGGTCAGATGACAAGGATGCTATGCTACAGGATAGTTTTTCTAGCACAGACTGGAATATGTTCTGGGATTCATCCAATGGCATTGAGGAGTATATCACCTCAGTCCCAGGGTTCATCAATAAGTGCAATAAGTGCATCAATAACGTCGTCCCCACAGTGACGGAATGTACACATCTCAAACAGAAGCCATGGATTACAGGCAACACCCGCACCGAGCTAAAGGCAAGAGCTGCTGCTTTCAAGGAGCAGGACACTAATCCGGACACTTATAAGATATCCCACTATGCCCTCAGACGAACCATCAAACAGGCAATGCTTCAATACAGGACTAAGATTTAATCTTAATACAGCGGCTCTGATGCTCGTCGGATGTGGCAGGGCTTGCAAACTATTAGGGACTACAAAGGGAAACCCAGCCGCGAGCTGCCCAGTGTCGGGAGCCTACCAGAGGTGCTAAGTGTCTTTTTTATGCTCACTTCGAGGCAAGCAGCACTGAAGCATGTATGAGAGCACCAGTTGATCCGGACTACTGTGTGATCAAGCTCTCTGTAGACGATGTGAGCAAGACCTTTAAACAGGTCAACATTCACAAGGCCCCAGGGCCAGACGGATTACCAGGACGTGACTCAGAGCATGTGCTGTGTCTTCACTGACATTTTCAACCTCTCCCTGACCGAGTCTGTAATACCTACATGCTTCAAGCAGACCACCACAGTCCCTGTCCCCAAGAAAGTGAAGGTGATCTGCCTAAAAGACTACCGCCCCGTAGCACTCACATCGGTAGCCATGAAGTGCTTTGAAGGATGGTCATGGCTCACATAAACACCATCATCCAGGAAACTCTAGACCCACTGCAATTCGCATACCGCCCCAACAGATCCACAGACGACGCAATCGCCATCACACTGCACACTGCCTTATCCCATCTAGACAAAAGGAATACCTATGTAAGAATGCTGTTCATTGACTACAGCTCAGCATTCAACACCTTAGTACCCTCCAAGCTCATCATCAAGCTGGAGACCCTGGGTCTCAACCCCGCCCTGTGCAATTGGGTCCTGGACTTTCTGACGGGCCGCCCCCAGGTGGTGAAGGTAGGAAACAACTTCTCCACTTCGCTAACCCTCAACATTGGGTCCCCACAAGGGTGCGTGCTCAGCCCCCTCCTGTACTCCCTTTTCACCCACGTCTGCGTGGCCATGCACGCCTCCAACTCAGTCATCAAGTTTGAAGACGACACAACATTTGTGGGCTTGATTATCAACAACAACGAGACAACCTGCAGGGAGGTGAGGGCACTCAGAGTGTGGTGTCAGGAAAACAACCTCTCACTCAACGTCAACAAAACAAAGGAGATGATCGTGGACTTCAGGAAACAGCAGAGGGAGCACCCCCCTATCCACATCGAAGGGACAGCAGTGGAGAATGTTGAAGTTTTAAGTTCCTCGGTGTACACATCACAGACAAACTGAAATGTTCCACTCACACAGGCAGTGTGGTAAAGAAGGTGCAACAGCACCTCTTCAATCTCAGGAGACTGAAGGAATTTAGCTTGTCACCCAAAACCCTCACTAACTTTTACAGATGCACAATCGAGAGCTTCCTGTCGGGCTATATCACAGCCTGGTATGGCAACTGCACCGCCCTCAACCACAAGACTCTCCAGAGGGTGGTGTGGTCTGCACAACGCATCACCGGGGGCAAGCTACCTGCCCTCCATGACACCTACAGGACCTGATGTCACAGGAAGGCCAAAAAGTTCATCAAGGACATCAACCACCCGAGCCACTGCCTGTTCACACCGCTACCATCCAGAAGGTGAGGTCAGTACAAGTGCATCAAAGCTGGGACCAGTAGACTGAATAACAGCTTCTATCTCAAGGCCATCAGACTGCTAAACAGCAATCACTAACTCAGAGAGGCTGCTGCCTACATTGAGACCCAATCACTGGCCACTCTAATAAGTGGATCACTTGTCACTTTATACAATGCACTCTAAATAATGCCACTTTAATCTTACATTACTCATATCACTTATGAGTATATTCTGTATTATTCTGTATTTTTTACATTGTACCTTGCCTATGCCACTCAGCCATCGCTCATCCATATACTTACATGTACATATTCTCATTCACCCCTTTCGATTTTTGTGTATTAGGTAGTTGCTGAGGAATTGTTAGATTCCTTGTTAGATATTACTGCACTGTTGGAACTAGAAGCACAAGCATTTCGCTACACTTGTGTTAACATCTACTAAACATGTGTATTTAACAAATAAAATATGATTTGATTTCATAGGATCCAAAAACACAATCCTCATAGAGGACTTTAGAATTGCAATCTTGCAAAAGTATGTTGACCTGTGAAATATCTAAAATTACGATTTAGTCCTTGAAGAGGAGGATACCTTAGAAGAATCAGAAGAATTGCAAAATGTAATTGTGCAGAAGATAGGCCACCTTTACCTGAAATTGGAGAGTATTTACAATGTGTCTAATAAGTGTATCGTTGAGGTGGTAGAGGAGCTGCAGTTCATATCAGGCTCAGTGTCAGATCCAGTCACAAGAGACATTGTTAATTCCTGTTTAAGGAAACATGGCTGTGTTGTTGATGATTCCATAATCTCAGATTTGGTTAGATGTCTGTGAGACAAACCCCATAAACTTGGGGGCGGATGGACCCCTTAACACAGCGAACAAGAGAAAGGATATTTTTTGAAAAAAAATTCTGTAGTTGAGCCTGTAAAATATATACTTGATGCAAAGGAAGGAAGAAGCTTCCAGTATGTTCCTGTTCTGCAGTCACTGTTACAAGTCATAAGCGATAAGGATATTCAGGAGAAAGCTTTAAAAGGTTCTTAAAGTAGAAATACGGGTGTGCCTCTGTAAAAGTAATTTTATGATGGCACACATTTAAAAGAAAACAAGTGTTTATCAGGAGATTAACTAACACTTTCTTTACTTCTCTGTGTTGATGACCTTGAAGTGTGCAATCTTCTTGGAACATCCCGCAAAAAACACAAAATCACTGCAGCCTATTGAATGTTGGCGAATGTGGCCTCACAGTTTAGGTCTACACTGACATCTATTTACTGAGCCATTCTCCGCAAGGCTGTTGATGTGAAGAAATATGGATATGGGAAGGTGCTAAAGTCACTTTTAAAGGACCTTGCACAATTAGTGGAGGAAGGACTTTTTATTCCTGTGCTGGGAAAGATCATTATGGGCACTGTTTTTAGTATGGCAGCAGATAATCTTGGAGCACACTCCACTGGTGGATTTGTGGAAAGTTTTAGTGTATCACATATCTACAGGTTCTGTTTGGGAGAGCTTTCTGAGCTCCATGTAAAGGAAGTAAGAACTGGAGCATTCCAACCCAGAACAAAACAGCAACATTCTGAACATGTTTCAAACATTTTGGGAAAATCCCACTTTAACACATTGTTATGGTGTGAAAAAGCAGTGTGTGTTAACTGTAAAACTGAAATTTAAGATATGATGTCAGATGTGCTTAATTCGTTTTTTGAGGGAGTTTTGCCACTGGAGTTGGCATTGTGCTTAAACGTTTTAATCAATAATAAATATTTTACTTTGTTAAAACTTATCAATCTAATTCAAGCAATTCCCATAGAAGTGGAGTGATAAAAAAATGACTGCCCACAATCGCCTGAAGGAGCATTGGAGGAAACGCTCATGAAAACTGGTGCTTATTCCGTCTACTTCCATTCATAATCGGAACAAAAATACCTGTAGGTGAACCATCATGGCAGATAATATTGAACCTCAAAGATACACACAGAGGAGACTATTTGGTACCTTGACACAAAGATACCTGAACACAGGCATAGATTCTTGGAGGTTTTCCCTAAGGAAAGACTTATCCCGATGCATCATTTCATTGAACTCTACCCAATACTAATAAAGGCATTTGGACCCCTTACAGCTTTGTGGACTATGCGCTTCGAAGACCAACAGCTTTCAAAGTATTTTACTGTCACTTGCAGCTAAGCATCAACTAATGCTTGCGCACTATCTGTATCTGCCCTCTGTCACAAAGCGGTCCTCTCTGTCACAAACCTGCCCTCTGTCACAAAGCGGTCCTCTCTGTCATAAACCTGCCCTCTGTCACAAAGCGGTCCTCTCTGTCACAAACCTGCCCTCTGTCACAAAGCGGTCCTCTCTGTCACAAACCTGCCCTCTGTCACAAAGCGGTCCTCTCTGTCACAAACCTGCCCTCTGTCACAAAGCGGTCCTCTCTGTCACAAACCTGCCCTCTGTCACAAAGCGGTCCTCTCTGTCACAAACCTGTCCTCTCTGTCACAAACCTGCCCTCTGTCACAAAGCGGTCCTCTCTGTCACAAACTTGCCCTCTGTCACAAAGCGGTCCTCTCTGTCACAAACCTGCCCTCTGTCACAAAGTGGTCCTCTCTGTCACAAACCTGCCCTCTGTCACAAAGCGGTCCTCTCTGTCACAAACCTGCCCTCTGTCACAAAGCAGTCCTCTCTATCACAAACCTGCCCTCTGTCACACCATCAACGTGGATTACCTTGACCCCCCCCCCCCCCCCCCCCCCCCCCCACGGTTTTTAGTCTGAATAAACAATCATTATTGGACACCAGCTTTACCATGCTATCGGATGACACCTTCTCCTCTGGGTCCCATGACACTGTGATATTGTCCTCTCCAGAGTGCACCTCATCTCAACGTTTACATCTATGGCCATGTCATACAGACAGGATAGAACACTATTCAACAGTCTGGGTGGGAAGTCCGACATCCTGGAGAGACTGTCTGAATATATATTCCAGTTTACAGCCTTCAAGTCTACAGATATGCCAAGTTGCAGAAGCCTGGTACAAAAGCATCCATGCCTTAAGGAGCATAAGTCCTTCTCAGGCATGTACGGGTGGCAATGCAGCCTGAAGTATAAGATGGGAAATTACAGAGCAAAACTGAGAATATTCGGATGCCAAGAGCTGGATGTAAACTCTATGAAGAGAAAAACAGTCAAAAATTACATTTGGTAACATTTATTTAGTTACCTGTAGTAAATACAACTATTTTTATTCCCGAATGACAGCGCAGCTCCATATTGTGTATACCTGGGTGACTGGGTGATCCGTAGCCTGATCATATACCTCGGCGAAAGGGTTTAAAATGATCAAGGAATACCAGAGAAATGTTTTTTTAATTTTCTATTTAAAAAAATAAATAATGATTTGACCTTGTATACAATATATACATTTACTTTGTTTTGGGATTCAGAGCATGGGATCTGCACTAAAGGAGCCAAGGTCCTGGCTGGTATTCACAGTGTTGCACAGGTATTCCTCTTGCTTATGGGCCTTATCTATTGCTTAAAGGTTACAAAGGGCCAATTGCAAATCGTCCCCTAAACCCTACGCATTTATTAAGATCTGAGAGGATTTGATTGGTATACACAATATGGTGTAAGTACCAGCAAGGAAGGCAAGGTGTAGTTATTATCAGAATGTTAACAAATGTCTAATCTTCTCAGTTCTCCACAAGTGCAGAGTGTCTGGTTTCGGTGATGAGTTGGTATTGGGCCTAACTTTGCCTGCTCATATTTGTTTAAAATCGCATGATGAACATTTTAGCATCAGTTTCCAGTTTCATTAAACACACTCATATTTTTACTATAAAACATGACGTTTTCACATATGTTGATGTTGGGGAGCCCCTAGAGGACAAATAAGGTGAAAAGTGATAAAATGTCCCTTTTGTTAACTTTGCCATTTAAACTTAATTATTTTGCCAGTTGTTATCCAAAAGAAAGAGGTAACTATTTGCATCAGCTTTTTAAGTATATTTGTAATAACTATTTCAAGTTATAGAAACCTAATTTAAAAGTATTTTACAAACCTGTAAAACACTTAAACACTTAAACAACACAATGTAACTTCAAGTTAATCACACTTCTGTGAAATCAAACTGTCCACATAGGAAGCAACACTGATTGACAATACATGTCACATGCTGTTGTGCAAATGGAATAGACAACAGGTGGAAATTATAGGCAATTAGCAAGACAACCCCAATAAAGGAGTGGTTCTGCAGGTGGTGACCACAGACCACTTCTCAGTTCCTATGCTTCCTGGCTGATGTTTTGGTCACTTTTGAATGCTGGCAGTGCTTTCACTCTAGTGGTAGCATAGCATGAGACGGAGTCTACAACCCACACAAGTGGCTCAGGTAGCGCAGCTCATCCAGGATGGCACATCAATGCGAGCTGTGTCAAGAAGGTTTGCTGTGTCTGTCAGCGTAGTGTCCAGAGCATGGAGGCGCTACCAGGAGACAGGCCAGTACATCAGGAGACGTGGAGGAGGCCGTAGGAGGGCAACAAACCAGCAGCAGGACCGCTACCTCCGTCTTTGTGCAAGGAGGAGCAGGAGGAGCACTGCCAGAGCCCTGCAAAATGACCTCCAGCAGGCCACAAATGTGCATGTGTCTGCTCAAATGGTCAGAAACAGACTCCACGAGGGTGGTATGAGGGCCCGACGTCCACAGGTGGGGGTTGTGCTTACAGCCCAACACCGTGCAGGACGTTTGGCATTTGCCAGAGAACACCAAGATTGGCAAATTCGCCACTGGCGCCCTGTGCTCTTCACAGATGAAAGCAGGTTCACACTGAGCACATGTGACAGACGTGACAGAGTCTGGAGACGCCGTGGAGAATGTTCTGCTGCCTGCAACATCCTCCAGCATGACCGGTTTGGCGGTGGGTCAGTCATGGTGTGGGGTGGCATTTCTTTGGGGGGCCGCACCTCCATGTGCTCGCCAGAGGTAGCCTGACTGCCATTAGGTACCGAGATGAGATCGTCAGACCCCTTGTGAGACTATATGCTGGTGCGGTTGGCCCTGGGTTCCTCCTAATGCAAGACAATGCTAGACTTAATGTGGATGGAGTGTGTCAGCAGTTCCTGCAAGAGGAAGGCATTGATGCTATGGACTGGCCCGCCTGTTCCCCAGACCTGAATCCAATTGAGCACATCTGGGACATCATGTCTCGCTCCATCCACCAACGCCACGTTGCACCACAGACTGTCCAGGAGTTGGCGGATGCTTTAGTCCAGGTCTGGGAGGCGATCCCTCAGGAGACCATCTGCCACCACATCAGGAGCATGCCCAGGCGTTGTAGGGAGGTCATACAGGCACGTGGAGGCCACACACACTACTGAGCCTCACTTTGACTTGTTTTAAGGACATTACATCAAAGTTGGATCAGCCTGTAGTGTGGTTTTCCACTTTAATTTTGAGTGTGACTCCAAATCCAGACCTCCATGGGTTGATAAATTTGATTTCCATTGATAATTTTTGTGTGATTTTGTTGTTAGCACATTCAACTATGTAAAGAAAAAAGTGTTTAATAAGAATATTTCATTCATTCAGATCTAGGATGTGTTATTTTAGTGTTCCCTTTATTTTTTTGAGCAGTAAATAACTAATGTTGGAAATACTCAAAAAGCTGATGCAAATTGTTGCCTAATTTATTAAAAGGCACATACAATGTTATAATACATAATATAATACATAACACAGTGCAAGCTTATCACCAAGCTGTGGACACTGGGACTGAACACCTCCCTCTGTAACTGGATACCGGACTTCCTGACAGGACTGCCCCAGATGGTGAGAGTAGGCAACACCTCACTGGCGCCTTACAGGGGTGTGTGCTATGTCCCCTCCTGTACTCCCTGTTCACCCACGCACAACTCCATCACGCACAACTCCATCATCAAGTTTGCTGACTACACAACAGCCTACAGGTAGGAGGTCAGAGACGTGACTACAGCCTTGTTGACAGTGTCAACAACCTCTTCCTCAATGTCAGTAAGAACAAGGACCTGATGGTGGACTACAGGAGAAAGAGGGAAGAGCACACCCCCATCCACAGGGATGCGGGTAGAGATCTCCAAGTTCCTTGGAATACACATCCCTAAGGACTTAAGAATTTGTTCTCAATGGGATTTCCAATGAAAGCCTAGGAACAGTGGGTTAACTTCCTTGTTCAGGGTCAGAACAACAGATTTGTACATTGTCAGCTTGGGGATTTGAACTTGCAACCTTTGGGTTACTAGCCCAAAGCTCTAACCACTAGGCTACCCTGCCGCCCCAGGGTAGCCAGGTCACAGGCGGGGCTAGCTCATCACGTGACCATGACCGACTCATGTCCGCTACATTGGCATAGGGCCTCAGATCCTCAAAAGGTTCTACAGATGCATCATCGAGAGCATCTTGACTGGCTGCATCATCACTTGGTATGGCTAATGCACCACCCTCGACTGCAAAGTGCAAAGAGGTTGGTGTGGACAGCCCAGTACATCACTGGGGTCGAGCTCCCTGCCATCCAGAACCTATATATCAGGCCCGAAAAATTGCCAAAAACTGCAGCCACCCAAGCCATAGACTGTTCACTCTGCTTACCGTCCAGGAAATAGTACTGGAGCATCGGCTCTCAGTCAAACAATCAATTCATGGATACCCGGACTCTCTGCACTGACCGCATCTTTCCACATTTTGTAGTGCTACATTTTTAAAATTGATTAAAATTGAGATTGTGTGTCAATGGCCTACACACAAAGCCCCATAATGTCAAAGTGGAATTATGTTTTTAGAAATGTTTACAAATGAATGAAAAAATTAAATCTGAAGTGTCTTGAGTCAATAAGTATTAAACCCCATAATAAGTTGCATAGACTCGCACTGTAATAATAGTAATAATAGTTTTTTTTTATGACTACCTCATCTCTGTACTCCACCCATAAAATTATCTGTAAAGTCAAAAATAGAACTGTTTGGCTATAATGACCATCGTTATGTTTGGAGGAAAAAGGGGGAGGTTTGCAAGCTTAAGAACATAATCTCAACCGTGAAGCACGGGGTGGCAGCATCATGTTGTGGGGGTGCTTTGCTGCAGGAGGGACAGGTGCAATTCACAAAATAGATGGCATCATGAGGAAAGTAAATTTATGTGGATATATTGAAGCAACATCTCAAGACATCAGTCAGGAAGTTAAAGCTTGGTCGCAAATGGGTCTTCCAAATCGACAGTGACCCCAAGCATACTTCCAAAGCTGTGGCAAAATGGCTTAAGGACAACAAAGTCAAGGAATTGGAGTGGCCATCAAAAAGCCCTGACCTCAATCCTATAGAAGGTGTGTGGGCAGAACTCAAAAAGTGTGTGCAAGCAAGGAGGCCTACAAACCTGACTCAGTTGCACCAGCTCTGTCAGGAGGAATAGTCCAAAATTCACCCAACTTATTGTGGGAAGCTTGTGGAAGGCTACCCGAAATGTTTGACCCAAGTTAAACCATTTAAAGGCAATGCTACCAAATACTAATTGAGTGTATGTAAACTTCTGACCCACTGGGAATGTGATGAAAGAAATAAAAGCTGAAATAAATCATTTTCTCTACTATTATTCTGACATTTCACATTCTTAAAATAAAGTGGTGATCCTAACTGACCTAAGACAGGACATTTTTACTAGGATTAAATGTCAGGAATTGTAAATGTCTTTGGCTAAGGTGTATGTAAACTTCCGACTTCAACTGTATATAACACATTCTTTTGGGGTTAAGAATTTTGAATCCGGCGTCATTTTGTGTATCAGTTCATAAACCATGTGTCATGGAATCGGTACTTAAAACATTTCTTCCAAACTATTTTGCAACCTGTACATCGCAGGTGTCAATTTTTCGGTCCTTAAAGGAAACTGGTATACCTCTTCATTTATCTTTTTTTTTTTTACTTGTTAGGGATAGCCTCCTTTTTAAAAATTTTGACTAAAATGACATACCCAAATCTAACTGCCTGTAGCTCAGGCTTTGAAGCAAGGATATGCATATTATTGGTACCATTTGAAAGGAAACACTGAAGTTTGTGGAAATTTGAATAGAATGAAAGAGAATATAACACAATAGATCTGGTAGAAGACCAACCATTTATTTTTTTTCTACCACCATCTTTGAAATACAACAGAAAGGTCGCAAATCTAGCCATCACTCTGGTTGTAATTACGATGGTGTCCACAAGAGGGCAGCAGTGTATGTGCAAAGTTTCAGACTGATATCTTGAATTATGAGCAAGTTACATGACATTTAGTGTGAATTCACCCAGGTACATTTGGGGAAATAATGAAGGACACATTTACATATTTTTCTGCAAGAATATCATCAAATCTGTATACTTGCACTTTAGCTTTTTCAGTATTAGTAGTCATATTGTAAGTTCAACATTTGCAAAACAACCAGTTTTCAAAACTTCATAACTCTCCATATTCTTGCAATTTTTGTCCAAAAGGAAAAGGCTTGTTGTCGCACAAGATTAGCAGCAAAATTGTGCGATAGACCCGGGATACTCCCTTGAAGCCCAGCTCATTGGATATCTAGATAGCTTTGTTCAAATCAAATCAAATGTATTTATATAGCCCTTCTTACATCAGCTGATATCTCAAAGTGCTGTACAGAAACCCAGCCTAAAACCACAAACTGCAAGCAATGCAGGTGTTGAAGCACGTTGGCTAGGAAAAACTCCCTAGAAAGGCCAAAACCTAGGAAGAAACCTAGAGAGGAACCAGGCTATGAGGGATGGCCAGTCCTCTTCTGGCTGTGCTGGGTGGAGATTGTAACAGAACATGGCCAAGATGTTAAAATGTTCATAAATGACCAGCATGGTCAAATAATAGGTCTGGGACAGGTAGCACCAACCCCGATTAGTGCTTATTTGACAAAGTTACAGTCAATTAAATGAATACCTCTCGTGTCATCGACATGCCATGAAGGAGTCGCTCTCTGACCAAATGTGGTGTCCTATAGGATATACTACACTCCTAATGATATAGTGAAGTCTGGTTATGTTCTAGGATCTCTGAGGATTAAAAATGAATGTAATTTGACTGGTTGAAATAACGTTTAGCGTTAGATTTTCACAGAGTTCTTTCTTCGCAAATTTAACGAGTGGAAATACAAAATCGATCGTGCATGCTATATGGACCTTTTTAGGACATGAAAAAGGATTTTATCTAACAAAATGACACTTCATGTCATCTCTGGGACCCTTGGGATGATAAATCAGAGCAAGATTTCAGAATGTAAGTATAGCATGGCATTTTTTCGCAGTAATAGCTACTGTAAATTGGACAGTGCAGTTATATTAACAATAATTTAAGCTTTCAGCAAATATGAGACACTTATATGCACCGACATTTGTTGTTTCTCTAAAATCTGTGATCGTGACACATGGCGCTGCAAGATTTACAACTGTCCCGTTGACCGGATGCCTATCCCTAAGAAGTTTCATTTTGCAGGGCCGACAGGCAAGTTCCTTAACTCCTCCCCCTTCCTCTTGCCTCCTCTATTTTTGCGGTAATGCTACAATATGTTGGTTGTAATTTTGGATGGAGCAGACATTTCCATATATTTTTGTAAACTGCATGTGTGAAATAACTCCACCAGTGCTATTTATGATATAATTGACAAAGATGATATATATGTTTTTTCCCCTGAATAGTTTTTTATCAATAACTATATTTTAGTTTAACCATAATATTTGTTGTAATATTTGTTCTATCTTTTCTGGTGGATTAAACTGCAGCCAGCTTTCTATGGTTTATTTTAAACATAGCAATATTTTGGAGATTATTTCATTTTCAAATAATTGAAAGTAAAAGGTTGAAATCTGAATAAAAGAGACAGTTTATTACAGCACCGTAATAAAAAATAAACATTAGAATGCTAAACTACTATAAGTAGAGGGACAAACCTGTAGTTGAAAATTGGGATATGGGAAATATGCATCATCTTACTGTTCTTTAAAGGCTGTCAAATAAGTGTTAACTTCTGCTATCAGAGCCAGGCGTCTGAACAAGGCTGATGTGAAGCAGTAGTAGTACCCCCTGCATCTGTCACTGTGAACTGGGCCTGTGTAGAGGAGAGGCACTGCTGGGAACCTGAATAATTCAAATGCTCCACTGCGCTCCGGTTGGCAAGTAGAACAACAGGAGTGCGGAACCTGGTGTAAGACGAAAGAAGAGCGAAATCACTCCACAAAAGCAGAGAGGATGATACCATGGATGACTAGAAAGAGTATTTTTTGGTTTTCCAATTCAGTGATAGCTTGGAAAAAGAGTTGTACGAGCAGTGTGTAAATGGTGACAGAGGATTGTTTATGTTGGGTTTAAAATTGCTGGCTCAGCATTCACAGTTTTGTCACACATTACTTCTCATACCACATCAGTGTGAGGCAGGTACCTATTCCTGTATGTTCATGTTCAATCATGATAAGGATAAGCATGCAATTTAAAGGATTGTGGAAACGTCAAAGAAATCTGATTTTGAAAGTTAATAATTTGAACAATGAGGGATTTAAATGAATTCGGAATTGTAGATACATGCATTTCTTGTTTAGCCGTTGAGTGTGTACTGAAGCCCCATAAGGATTGCGGATATGAGAAGCTATACTGTTTAGAGGGACGTGGTCTACATCAGGGGTCTCAAACCCTGTTCCTGGAGAGTTACCCTCCTGTAGATCTTCCCTCCAACCCCAGTTGGAACTAATCAGATGTGCTAGATTAGGGTTGGAATGAAAACCTACAGGATGGTAGCTCTCCATGAACAGGGTTGGAGAGCCCAGGTCTACATCCTCCATGTTTTTCAGAAGTAATATAGAAAAAAACAATTAATGAGCAATTAGATACAGTTATAAACAAAACCTCCTGAAAATGCATGCATTCAACTTGCTTTTTGCAAAATGTGATCCCTACATACCACCTGAACAAGGATGTCATAAAGTCATGTAAAAGAAAATGCTGAAATAACCGTCTATGTTAAAATCCCATAACGCCATATGTTATGGATATGTTTGCTACATTCTTATCATGCACAGGTTATTAACTTTTATGATCGCATCTGAACAACTGGAGAAGTGCACACGTTCTCACTAAATATGTTGACGAAATCTGTTTAGGTGTTTTTCTTGTCAACGACTTTCCGGCCTTGTTTGCCAGATCCAGGCAAATTAGGTATAGATGCAGACGTGCACATAAATCTCAAAAACACTGTGGTCATTTATTTCAAAGTTGCTTATCTTGTGTAATTTGTCAGAAAAGTCTCAGTTACACAAAGGTCTCTTTCTAAATCCTTCCTCTAAGAAAAAAGCTCAAGTTTATGTGCCATTATGTAGAGTAATACACACATATAACATCTTACTCACAGCTCAACCCATCACTGGGGTATTAATGGTTAGTCACAAAATTAGGCCCTTGCTGTAAAGTATCCAAGTGAGTCGTATAATTACAGTGAACTGCTTAGGGGCTTTTGGGCTCATCTTGGTTGATTGATGGCCTCAGGATTACCTTTATGTGCTGCTAATTGTAGGGGGTTGTATTTAAACTGGCAGTCAGCACCTCATTATCACAAACAGCACAAGCCGTGCTCTATTGCTCTCTAATCAATGCGAGTGCACACTTGATTACGGTTGTGGTGGTCATGAAATTTAGTCAGCTGGCGATTGTCATGCAAATAACTGCCAATCTCACAGTAATTGACCGTTAATTAACATAAATATGTTTAGCATCTCCTGGCTTCCACGCATAGCCTACCGTTGGAACATCCAGCCTACAAATTAAAAAGTCTAATAAATCCATTTAATATAGACTACACAATCACAATAAATTAATCATTTATTTTAGACACGTCTAAAGAAACATGATATGAAGAAATGCAGCCTATTTCAGAGGAACCACCCATTGTATAATGCTTAATTATTTCATACTATGAAGAATACAATTGAACATAGCTGAACAAAGTACAGAGAGATCCTTGATGAAAGCCTGCTCCAGGGCGTTCAGGACCTCATACTGGGGGTGTAGGCTCACCTTCCAACAGGAAAACGACCCTAAGCAGACAGCCAAAAAAACACAGGACTGGCTTCAGCACAAGTCTCTGAACATCCTTGAGTGGCCCAGCCAGAGCCCGGACTTGAACCCGATCTAGCATCTCTGGAGAGACCCGAAATTAACTGTGCAGAGACGCTCCCCATCCAACTTGACAGAGCTTAAGAGGATCTGCAGAGAAGAATTGGAAAAAACTCCCCAAATACAGGTGTGCCAGGGTTGTTGCGTCATACCCAAGAAGACTCGAGTCTTCAACAAAGTTCTGAGTACAGCGCAAACTGTCTCTAACCAGAATGGAAAGAGGAGTGGGAGGACAAGTACATTGGAGTGTCTAGTTTGAGAAACAGACACCTCACAAGTCCTCAACTGGCAGCACCATTAAATACTACCCGCAAAACACCAGTCTCAATGTCAACAGTGAAGAGGCGACTCCGGGATGCTGGCCTTCTAGGCAGAGTTGCAAAGAAAAAGCCATATCTCAGACTGGCCAATAAAAATAAAAGATTACGTTAGACAAAAGAACAGAGACAATGGACAGAAGAACTCTGCCTTGAAGGCCAGCATCCCAGAGTCACCTCTTCACTGTTGACGTTGAGACTGGTATTTTGCGGGTACTATTTGATGAAGCTGCCAGCTTAGGACTTGAGGCTTCTGTTTCTCAAACTAGACACTCTAATGTACTTGTCCTCTTGCTCAGTTGTGCACCGGGGCCTCCCACTGCATGGAAAATTCCGCCAGCTCTATATTATCCGTGTCGTTGTTCTACTGGTGAGAGTGCGGGAAGCACAACATGTATTCTTTATCGGAGTTTTAATAAATAAGTTGAGTAACAATCAATTGTTATTATTACACCAGAAAAACATTAGATTCATGATAGTGAATATGAAATCCGGATGTCAAGAAAGCCGATATGATTGAGTTTTCCCTATAAATAGCCTGGAGAAACTATGCGTAAAATAATAATTTTTTCAATAAATCTGACCAGATCTGATGGCTGAAATGAATATTATATATCAACGTGGGATGACAGCTAACCACAGCCACAAATCATAGAAATGTAATTTATCAAGCTCTCTTCTCCTAGATGTGTAAACATGGAGCAAAACATCACGGTGAAGATAAATGCTACCACAAACTCTGCGATGAAAAGGCTATGCTGTAGCCTGGGATCAGAGGTTTTAAAGACATCTGGATAGCTAACAGTGCCAGGTAGTTGGTTGAAGAAGCAGCGAGAGGTGCTCGGGTCGAGGTGGTGGAGGTGGCTGCAGCGCTGCATTGGGAGCGGAGGATGAAGGACCAGCCTGGTCAGAGACACTCGTAGACTCGCGTCTTGGAATTCCCTTTCACTGGCAAAGCCAATCTACAGCAGATATAGCCTGCAGAGTTCTGTCATACTATCCAGGTCTGTACCGAAACAATTTGAACTTCTACTTTAAAAAATCCAACTCTCTAAAAACAAGTCTCTCACCGTTGCCGCCTGCTATAGACCACTCTCTGCCCCCAGCTGTGCTCTGGACACCATATGTGAACTGATTGCCCCCCATCTATCTTCAGAGCTCATGCTGCTAGGTGACCTAAACTGGAACATGCTTAATTAACACCCCAGCCATCCAACAATCGAAGCTCAATCTCACACAAATTATCAATGAACCTACCAGGTACCACCCCAAAGCCGTAAACACGGGCACCCTCATAGATTTCATCCTAACCAAATTGCCCTCTAAATACACCTCTGCTGTTTTCAACCAAGATCTCAGCGATCACTGCCTCATTGCCTGCATCCGTAATGGGTCAGCGGTCAAGCAAGTATCCTTCTGGCCCTTCTTTGAACACTGTTAACAACCCTCCAGACGAGCTTCAATGGCATACAACTCTTCTTCCGTGGCCTCCAACTGCTCTTAAATACAAGTAAAACTAAATGCATGCTCTTCCACCGATTGCTGCCTGCACCTGCCCGCCCGTCCAGCATCACTACTCTAGATGGTTCTGACTTAGAATTTGTGGACAACTACAAATACCTAGGTGTCTGGTTAGACTGTAAACTCTCCTTCCAGACTCACATCAAACATCTCCAATCCAAAGTTAAATGTAGAATTGGCTTCCTATTTCACAACAAGCATCCTTCACTCATGCTGCTAAACATACCCTCGTAAAACTGACCATCCTACCGATCCTCGACTTAGGCGATGTCATTTACAAAATAGCCTCCAATACTCTACTCAATAAATTGGATGCAGTCTATCACAGTGCCATCCGTTTTGTCACCAAAGCCCCATATACTACCCACCACTGCGACCTGTACGCTCTCGTTGGCTGGCCCTCGTTTCATACTCATCGCCAAACCCACTGGCTCCAGGTCATCTACAAGACCCTGCTAGGTAAAGTCCCCCCTTTATCTCAGCTTGCTGCTCACCATAGCAGCACCCACCTGTAGCACGCGCTCCAGCAGGTATATCTCTCTGGTCACCCCCAAAACCAATTCTTCCTTTGGCCTCCTCTCCTTCCAGTTCTCTGCTGCCAATGACTGGAACGAATTGCAAAAAATCTCTGAAACTGGAAACACTTATCTCCCTCACTAGCTTTAAGCACCAGCTGTCAGAGAAGCTCACAGATTACTGCACCTGTACATCTATAATTTAGCCCAAACAACTACCTCTTCCCCTACTGTATTTATTTATTTATTTTGCTCCTTTGCACCCCATTATTTCTATTTCTACTTTGCATATTCTTCCACTGCAAATCTACCATTCCAGTGTTTTACTTGCTATTGTCACGTTCGTCGAATGTAGGAGACCAAGGCGCAGCGTAAGATGAATACATACTTTTAATGAAGACGAAGAACACTTAACAAACTATACAAAACAACAACCCGAACGTGACACTATATAATACTAGTGCAGGTACAGGCAACTAGACATAGACAACAACCCAAGAAATACCCAAAGAAGATGGCTGCCTAAATATGGTTCCCAATCAGAGACAACGATAAACACCTGCCTCTAATTGAGAACCAATCTAGGCTACCATAGACATATATAAACACCTAGACGATAAACAACCCCATAAACCTACAAAAAACCCTAGACAGTACAAAAACACATACTTCACCCATGTCACACCCTGACCTAACCAAAACAATAAAGAAAACAAGGAATACTCAGGTCACGGCGTGACTGTACCCCCCCACAAAGGTGCGGACTCCGGCCGTAAAACCTAATCTAAAGGGGAGGGTCCGGGTGGGCCTTTTTTACGGCGGCGGTTTGGGTGCAGGATGTGGACCCCGCTCTACCTCAGTCTTGAGCGGGGACCCTCTGGAGCGGGGACCCTCGCAGGGGACCCCCGTTTCCGGACTCCAGAGCGTCCGGAAATGGACTGAATTATGTTATGCTTACTTGATGAAGGTAAATGAGCATTCAGACAAGCCTTTCTGATTGAAAATTCGTAAACTACATTATCATTATCACACACACACACACACACACACACACACACACACACACACACACACACACACACACACACACACACACACACACACACACACACACACACAGCTGGGCGCCGCTGCCGAGCCCTCGTTAGCATGCTGGAACTGTGACAGAAATGTTGACCAGGGAAAGCCTTATGGAAGCGACAAATTAAACTGAGGTCTAGGAGTAGACTGTAACAGCATGTTAATAAAGCAAAACATTTAGTCAATATCACTGCTGTAATTACAGTGGAGTTGATTTAGTCCCTGGAGCATCAGCCATATAACTACACTATAGAACAGAACAGCATGTTGATGGTTAAGTAATTACCTCAACACAGAGGGAGGCTGCACGATGCAATAACCTATAAGAGTAATTCAATGATATTGAAGAATGTGGGTTAAGCAAGTTTAACATATTGCTTTTCATACCGTGTAGCAAGAGCAGGTGAGAATCCAGTGTAACAAACTTGCATAAACCACAAACTTGCCAGACATAAAACACTGGGGAACTTGGCCAGATCACTAATAGTATATTGATCGGAAAATAATTGGGGTTCAACATAAGCAACAAAATAATGATTCAGTGTTCAACAAATGAATAGTCCTGTCGGTGCCAACAGTCCAAAGAACAAATGCACAATGTAAAAGAAAACCTAAATCCTACCAGAAGCCATGGATTACAGGCAACATCCGCATTGAGCTAAAGGCTAGAGCTGCCGCTTTCAAGGAGCAGGAGACTAATCCAGACACTTATAAGAAATCCTGGTATGCCCTCAGACGAACCATCAAACAAGCAAAGCGTCAATACAGGATTAAGAGTGAATCCTACTACACCGGCTCTGATGCTCGTCGGATGTGGCAGGGCTTGAAAACTATTACGGACTACAAAGGGAAACCCAGACGCGAGCTGCCCAATGACGCGAGCCTACCAGACGAGTTAAATGCCTTTTATGCTTGCTGCAAGGCAAGCAACGCAGAAAAAAATTGATAAGGATCTCAGTTGCCAATGTGAACAAAACCTTTAAACAGGTCAACATTCACAAAGCCGCCGGTTCAGATGGATTACCAGGACATGTACTCAAAGCCTGCGTGGACCAACTGTCAAGTGTCTTCGCTGATATTTTCAACCTCTCCCTGACCGAGTCTGTAATACCTACATGTTTCAAGCAGACCACCATAGTCCCTGTGCCCAAGGAAACAAAGGTAACCTGCCTAAATTATTACTGCCCCGTGGCACTCATGTCGGTAGCCATGAAGTGCTTTGAAAGGCTGGTCATGGCTCACATCAACAGCATCCTCCCAGATACCCTAGACCCACTCCAATTCGCATACCGCCTCAACAGATCCACAGATGACGCAATCTCAATCGCACTCCACATCGCCCTTTCTCACCTGGACAAAAGGTACAGCTATGTGAGAATGCTGTTCATCGACTACAGCTCAGCGTTCAACACCATAGTGCCCACGAAGTTCATCGCTAAGCTAAAGAGTCTATGACTAAACACTTCCCTCTGCAACTGGATCCTGGGCTTCCTGAAGTGACGCCCCCAGGTGGTAAGAGTAGGCAACAAAACGTCTGCCACGCTGATCCATAACACCGGGGCCCCTCAGGGGTGTGTACTTAGTCCCCTCCTGTATTCCCTGTTCACCCACGACTGCGTGCCCAAACACGACTCCAACACCATCATTAAGTTTGCTGACGACACAACAGTGATTAGAGCCCCCCCCCCCCCCCCCCCTTGTACACTGCTGCTACTAGCTGTTTGTTTGTTACATATGCATAGTCACTTCGCCCCGACCTACAAGTACAGATTACCTCAACTAGCCTGTACCCCTGAACACTGACTTGGTACCGGTGCCCCCTGTATATAACCTTGTTATTGTTATTCTTATTGTGTTACTTTTTATTTTAACTTTTTATTTTAGCGTACGTGGTAAATATTTTCTTCTTCTTGAACTGCACTATTAAGGGCTTTTAAGTAACCATTTCACTGTAAAGTCTACACTTAAAGTTTGATTTGATTTGATTTGAACCTTGTTTGAGTCTTTGACTTTGAAACGAAATCCAAATCCAAGTAAATAGATGTAATCCAATAGAAATTCTCAGCGTCAATATTCCACAGAAATCCAAAAGTTGCAATGCTTTGGTTGCGTGCTACGTCATCGACTGTGTCATCGAATGACAGATTGCTGTATCATATGATGTGGTTAGCTGATACTTAAAATACCTATCCAGGCAATGTAAGTTCTGGCATGCGTCAGCGACACCTGCTCAATAGGCACTTCAATACAGTAGCCCATTATGTTAATAGTTTTCATAGTTTCATAATTTCATTTATTTTAATGGCAGTTTCATTTAATTTTCACTTTATGATTTCATGGTCATGCATGTTACACAGGTAATCAATAGTCTCTCTGCGTGAGGTAAAGAAACTCCTGTTTGAACAAATCTGCTTTTGGACAAACTTGAATTGCATGCACACAAGCACCGACGTACACACACCCGCACCCACAGACACTTTTTCTCGTTTCTCAGAGTAGAGAAACAGCTTGTGATTGAATACCCTGTCCTCTAGCCGGTTACATAAATGCCACATTCTGTTGAGTAGTATTTCCATTAAACAGTATTTTTATTAATGTCAGGAACAGATGATGGTTGCCAATTACTGCTCTATTACACAATGGGGAGCAACGTAAGGCACACATGCCCCCTATGTGTTAATGATGTAAAGTACAGTATCCGACAGTGTTCTCCTCTCTCTCCCCACACTCCCAGAAACTTCACAGAGACGGTTTTGCTTATTGAGCAATTAGGATTACTTCTGATTAGGATTACTTGGTGGTTCTCCACAGCTTCATTGGTAACCTGCAGTGTATACTACGGTATTATTAATGCTAATTTACAAATTAATATGATTAAATTGAATGTTTTAAATCTCTCAATGCTACACTGTGGGATTCCAGGAAGCTCCAGCTTGTGTAAAGGTGTGGACAAGGTGATACAGTAGAGCTGTCCATTCAGCACCTCACGACTGGCCCAAAGCCTTTCAGCACCATGTACAGTCACTCGACTATCTTGTCAATATCAGGTACGGCGCTGTCCATGGTCCAGACTGCCAGTGGTGCTGATTATGCTATCATCAAAGCAGTAAAAGGGTGACAGAACGGCTTTGGAGCTCACAAAGCCTTCTGTAAAGCCAAGGACTGTGCAGTACTGTACTCACAGCGTTATCCTAGTCAAATGTTTCCATGACCGCTCTGCCCTCTATCAACTGATTGAAAATCAAATAAATGCTGTTAGAGTTCCCGGTATACTACTATCAGACAAAATTCCTACCAAAAAGTGAAAGAGTAAGACGTTTCTAAACCCACTTAATTTAACGATCCACAATTGGTCTTTCCAACCACAAAAGTTTGTTTTTGTGAAATATTTGTGATCCTGCATTATTAATTGAGACATAAAAAGCAGACAAGACCAAATAAACCTGGAGGGGTTGTCTTCTGGTGCCAGCTTTAAAATGTTAGTATTCGTTCTACACTTGACTGAGGCAACGTTTTGCTGGAACTTTTTTTAATCAATGTGTCAATGTGACACAGTCTGCCATGGGTGGAATCCCAAATACCTGGGAACACAAACACAGCACTAAGAATAAAGAAGAGACTTATAGATATAACAATGCCTGTTTGAGTTTAAAAACAAGTAAGCATTCGCCTGAGAGCCAGTCTGAGAAATGTTCTTTGAAGTAAACTAAATACAGTACCTCAGTTGGCAGCCAAGAAGAGTTAAAACATTGTGCATTGAGCATTGAGAAGCAGGCAAACAGCATAATAATAAGATTGATTACCTTCTGTTTCTCAGAGATCCCCCAAAATCTACATATAACAAACTTGGCATTGAGATATTATATTGTTGCCTATTGCTTGACCTTTGGCAGAAAGAACTCAATTGGTCACTGCAGCAACACCTCCCATAGTTCTCAGCAGAAAATAAAGTTAAGTCCATACAATGCGGTCAAGATCAAGCGATATAACATGGACAACAATTACGAACTACTCTCTCCTTGTTCTTTGAGAGGCTATAGTCTGTCTGCATGATAGCCCCATCTGGTGGTGGTGAAAAATAAAGGCATATATGACTGAGTTGTGTAAAATAAATCATTTATATATTTTGAAGTAATGCCTTGTTTTTGCCTCCATAGGACTCTATTTGAATGGTGAGTGGTTTCAGCAACACATCCATTTCACAAAAAGTAACATCTTAAAAAGGTCTGCATGTCTGAACTAAACATTATCCCTTACATCAAATACACTTTTTGTGTGCAGTTTCCCTCACAATGAATGCAAGCCTAACTTCCTCTTGTAAGATATGTAGATCCCCTTACTTCCCAATGACGTACACACCACAGGAGGTTGGCGGCATCTTAATTAATTGGGGAGGATGGACTCATAGTAATGGCTTGGACGGAATTCATGGAATGGTATCGAACTCAACAAACACATGGTTTCCACATGTTTGATACCATTTCATTTACTCCATTCCAGACATTATTATGAGCAGTACTCCCCTCAGCAGTCTCCTGTGGTAAATACCAACGTTACAATTACATCAATCCCCCCTTAAATCACACAGCAGTAATGTAGCTGGGGGGAAAGCTCAGTGATGCATGGGCTGCCAGTTTCTCTCTTTCACCAAAACTGCACTCTCTTCAATATTGAAAGGGGAGTTACCCTGACAACCTTATATCACTATGTCAAGGGGATAAAATATGTTTCACAGCCTTGTTTTGCTCATTTCTTCAGCCGATTACATGGTAACAAACAGTAACCTACACACTGTCCAAGCCAGGACCATCTGTAAAGTAAAGTAAAGTCAACAGAATGTCACACAGTTTGGCGTTGACGGATTACAAAAAGAAAACCAGCACCGTCGATGACATTGACGTCTTGCTCCCAGACGAATTAGATAACGTCTTTGCGCGCTTTGAGGACAATACAGTGCCACCGACACGGCCCGCTATCGAAGACTGTGGGCTCTACTTCTCTGTGGCCAACGTGAGTAAAACATTTAAACATGTTAAACCTCACAAGGCTGCCGGCCCAGACGGCATCTCTAGCTGCGTCCTCAGAGCATGCGCAGACCAGCTGGCTGGTGTGTTTACGGACATATTCAATCAATCCCTATCCCAGTCTGCTGTCTGCTGTCCCCACATGCTTCAAGATGGCCACCATTGTTCCTGTTCCCAAGAAAGCTAAGGTAACTGAACTAAATGACTATCGCCCAGTTGCACTCACTTCTGTCATCATGAAGTGCTTTGAGAGACTAGTCAAGGATCATATCATCTCCACCCTACCTGTCACCCTAGACCCACTCCAATTTTCCTGGTGCGGAAACTGCACTGCTCACAACCGCAGGGCTCTCCAGAGGGTGGTGCAATCCGCCCAACGCATCACCGGGGGCAAACTACCGACCCTCCAGGACACCTACAACACCCGATATTACAGGAAGGCAAAAAAGATAATCAAGGACAGTAACCACCCGAGCCACTACCTGTTCACCCCGTTTCCATCCAGAAGGCAAGGTCAGTACAGGTCCTTCAAAGCTGGGACAGAAAGATTAAAAAACAGATTCTATATCAAGGCCATCAGATTGTTAAACAGCCACCACTAGCACAGAGAGGCGGCTGCCTACCTACAGACTTAATATCATTGGCCACTTTAATAAATGGAACACTGTTCACTTCAATAATGTCACTTTAGGAATGTTTACATATCTCACATTAGTCATCTCATTTGTACAGTTGAAGTCGAAAGTTTACATACACTTAGGTTGGAGTTAAAACATTAAAACAAATGTTTCAACCACTCCACAAATGTATTGTTAACTAACTATAGTTTTGGTAGTCGGTTAGGACATCTACTTTGTGCATGACACAAGTCATTTTTCCAACAATTGTTAACAGACAGATTATTTTACTTATAATTCACTGTATCACAATTCCAGTGGGTCAGAGGTTTACATACATTAAGTTGACTGTGTCTT
This sequence comes from Oncorhynchus clarkii lewisi, assembly GCF_045791955.1. Taxonomy (NCBI): domain Eukaryota; kingdom Metazoa; phylum Chordata; class Actinopteri; order Salmoniformes; family Salmonidae; genus Oncorhynchus; species Oncorhynchus clarkii. Next base: position 26,486,835 of record NC_092171.1, read on the forward strand.
TAAACAGCTTGGAAAATGGCTTTAGAAGCTTCTGATAGGCTAATTGACATCATTTGAGTCAATTGGAGGTGTACCTGTGGATGTATTTCAAGGTCTACCTTAAAACTCAGTGCCTCGTTGCTTGACATCATGGGAAAATCAAAAGAAATCAGCCAAGACCTCAGAAAAGAATTGCACACCTCCACAAGTCTGGTTCATCCTTGGGAGCAATTTCCAAATGCCTGAAGGTACCACGTTCTTCTGTACAAACAATTGTATGCAAGTATAAACACCATGGGACCACGCAGCCGTTAAAATAGATGGCATCATGAGGCAGGACAATTATGTAGATATATTGAAGCAACATCTCAAGACATCAGTCAGGAAGTTAAAGCTTGGTTGCAAATGGGTCTTCCAAATGGACAGTGACCCCAAGCATACTTCCAAAGTTGTGGCAAAATGGCTTAAGGACAATAAAGTCAAGGTATTGGAGTGACCATCACAAAGCACTGACCTCAATCCTATAGAAAATGTGTGGGCAGAACTGAAAAAGCATGTGCGAGCGAGGAGGCCTACAAACCTGACTCAGTTACACCATCTCTGTCAGGAGGATTGGTCCAAAATTCACCCAACTTATTGTGGGAAGCTTGTGGAAGGCTACCTGAAACGTTTGACCCAAGTTAAACAATTTATATGCAATGCTGCCAAATACTAATTGAGTGTATGTAAACTTCTGACCCACTGGGAATGTGATGAAAGAAATAAAAGCTGAAATAAATCATTCTCTACTATTATTCTGATATTTCACATTCTTAAAACCTCTTAGGGCTAGTGGGCAGTTTCCTGAATTTCTGCCTGACTGACATGCCCAAAGTAAACTGCCTATCCCAGATGCCAGGATGCCAGGATATGCATATAATTGGTAGCATTGGATAGAAAACACTCTGAAGTTTCTAAAACTGTTGAAATAATGTCGGAGACTAGAACAGAATTGATATGTCAGGCGACAGTCCGACGAATTTCCGACCAGAATTGGGGGGTTTTCAGATCCCAGGCTCTTATTATGGAAACCTATTGGAAACCCATTTGTCCTTCATCCAAATTGCAACTCCTATGGATTAAATGTCAGGAATTGTGAAAACCTGAGTTTAAATGTATTTGGCTAAGGTGTATGTAAACTTCCGACTTCAACTGTATATAGTCTATACTGTATCCTTCAGACTTTTATCTTCCTCACCAACTTTAAACATCTGCTATCTGAGCAGCTAACCGATCGCTGCAGCTGTACATAGTCCATCGGTAAATAGCCCACCCAATTTACCTACCTCATCCCCATACTGTTTTTATTTATTTACTTTTCTGCTCTTTTGCACACCAGTATCTCTACCTGCACATGACCATCTGATCATTTATCACTCCAGTGTTAATCTGCTAAATTGTAATTATTTGCCTACCTCCTCATGCCTTTTGCACACAATGTATATATACTCTTTTTTTTCTCTCTCTTTTTTTTCTACTGTGTTATTGACTTGTTTATTGTTTACTCCATGTGTAACTCTGTGTTGTTGTCTGTTCACACTGCTATGCTTTAGCTTGGCCAGGTCGCAGTTGTAAATGAGAACTTGTTCTCAACTAGCCTACCTGGTTAAATAAAGGTGTTCTCAACTAGCCTACCTGGTTAAATAAAGGTGTTCTCAACTAGCCTACCTGGTTAAATAAAGGTGTTCTCAACTAGCCTACCTGGTTAAATAAAGGTGAAATAAAAAAAATAAAAAAATAAAAAATATTCTGTACTATCTATTGCATCTTAGCCGCTCTGTCACTGCTCATCCATATATTTTATACTTATATATTATTATCCCATTCTTTTACTAGATTGTGTGTATTAGGTTTTGTTGTGGAATTTGTTAGATATTAGAATGTGTTGTGGAATTGTTAGATATTACCTGTTAGATAGTGCTGCACTGTCGGATCTAGAAGCATAAGCATTTCGCTACAATCGCAATAACATCTGCTAACCATGTGTGTGACCAATAGAATTTGATTTGATTTGATATGATGGTGAGACAGTGAAGTGTCCTGATTTTGTGTGGGGATAACAGACATGTCTGTTCTCTAGTTTACATCAACAGAGCAAGTAAAACAGAAAAATGACAAATCAGAATACTGTGATTGATCATCATTGAAAAACAGATCACATAGCTAGTAGATCGGATCACATTAAACAGATCACAAACAAACTCTTGCCCAGTAACAACAGCATGGCAATTCTGCAGGCTGTTGAAGTTTCTTGTTTATCCTTCCTGTGTAATTAACTGTGAAGGGATAGCATTCACACATAAACATACCAAGAGAGAGCCACATACGGAAACCACAGTTCAGACAAGATGGGATAGAGAAAGATGCACTACATGACCAAAAGTATGTGGGAACCTGCTCGTCAAATATCTCATTCCAAAGTAATCGGCATTAATATGGGGTTGGTCCCCCCTTTGCTGCTATAAAAGCCTCTAGTCTTCTGGGAAGAATTTCCACTACATTTTGGAACATTGCTGGGCGGGTCTTGCTTCCATTCAGCCACAAGAGCAATAGGGAGGGCGGGCACTGATGTTGGGTGATTACGCCAGACTCACAGTCTGCATTCCAATTCATCACAAAGGTGTTCGATAGGGTTGAGGTCAGGGCTCTGTGCAGGCCAGTCTATTTCTTCCACACCGATCTCGACAACCCATCTCTGTATGGACCTCGCTTTGTGCACGAGGGAATTTTAATGCTGAAACAGGAAAGGGCTTTCTCCAAACTTTTACCACAAAGTTGGAAGCACAGAATCGTCTAGAATGTCATTGTATGCTGTAGAGTTAAGATTTCCCTTCACTGGAACTAAGGGGCCTAGCCCCAGATCATTATTCCTCCTCCACCAAACTTTACAGTTGACACTATTCATTGGGGCAGATAGCATTCTCCTGGCCTCCGCCAAACCCAGATTCGTCCGTCGGACTGCCAGATGGTGAAGCATGATTCATCACTCCAGAGAACACGTTTCCACTGCTCCAGAGTCCAATGGCAGCAAGCTTTACACCCCTCCAGCCGACCATTGGCATTGCGCATGATGATCTTAGGCTTGCTCTGCCATGGAAACCCATTTCATGAAGCTCCTGATGGACAGTTATTGTGCTGAGGTTGCTTCCAGAGGCAGTTTGGAAGTCGGTAGTGAGAGTGTTGCAACCGAGGACAAACTATTTTTACGTGCTTCAGCACCTGGCGGCCCCATGCCGTGTGCTTGTGTGGCCTACCACTTCGCAGCTGAGCTGTTGTTGCTTATAGACATTTCCACAAGTATAAGCATTTTGCTACACCCGCATTTACATCTGCTAAATATGTTTACGTGACCAATACAATTTGATTTAATTCACAATAACAGCACTTACAGTTGATGGGGGCAGCTCTATCAGGGCAGAAATTTGACAAACTGACATGTTGGAAAGGTGGCATCCTGTGACGGTGCCACGTTTAAAGTCACTGAGCTCTTCAGTAATGCCATGCTAATGTTTGTCTATGGAGTTTGCATGGCTATGTGCTCGATTTTATACACCTGCATCAGCAACGAGTGTGGCTGAAATAGCCGAATCCAGTCATTTGAAGGGGTGGCCACATGCTTTTGTATATACAGTGCCTTGCGAAAGTATTCGGCCCCCTTGAACTTTGCGACCTTTTGACACATTTCAGGCTTCAAACATAAAGATATAAAACTGTATTTTTTTGTGAAGAATCAACAACAAGTGGGACACAATCATGAAGTGGAACGACATTTATTGGATATTTCAAACTTTTTTAACAAATCAAAAACTGAAAAATTGGGCGTGCAAAATTATTCAGCCCCTTTACTTTCAGTGCAGCAAACTCTCTCCAGAAGTTCAGTGAGGATCTCTGAATGATCCAATGTTGACCTAAATGACTAATGATGATAAATACAATCCACCTGTGTGTAATCAAGTCTCCGTATAAATGCACCTGCACTGTGATAGTCTCAGAGGTCCGTTAAAAGCGCAGAGAGCATCATGAAGAACAAGGAACACACCAGGCAGGTCCGAGATACTGTTGTGAAGAAGTTTAAAGCCGGATTTGGATACAAAAATATTTCCCAAGCTTTAAACATCCCAAGGAGCACTGTGCAAGCGATAATATTTAAATGGAAGGAGTATCAGACCACTGCAAATCTACCAAGACCTGGCCGTCCCTCTAAACTTTCAGCTCATACAAGGAGAAGACTGATCAGAGATGCAGCCAAGAGGCCCATGATCACTCTGGATGAACTGCAGAGATCTACAGCTGAGGTGGGAGACTCTGTCCATAGGACAACAATCAGTCGTATATTGCACAAATCTGGCCTTTATGGAAGAGTGGCAAGAAGAAAACCATTTCTTAAAGATATCCATAAAAAGTGTCGTTTAAAGTTTGCCACAAGCCACCTGGGAGACACACCAAACATGTGGAAGAAGGTGCTCTGGTCAGATGAAACCAAAATTGAACTTTTTGGCAACAATGCAAAACGTTATGTTTGGCGTAAAAGCAACACAGCTCATCACCCTGAACACGCCATGCCCACTGTCAAACATGGTGGTGGCAGCATCATGGTTTGGGCCTGCTTTTCTTCAGCAGGGACAGGGAAGATGGTTAAAATTGATGGGAAGATGGATGGAGCCAAATACAGGACCATTCTGGAAGAAAACCTGATGGAGTGTGCAAAAGACCTGAGACTGGGACGGAGATTTGTCTTCCAACAAGACAATGATCCAAAACATAAAGCAAAATCTACAATGGAATGGTTCAAAAATAAACATATCCAGGTGTTAGAATGGCCAAGTCAAAGTCCAGACCTGAATCCAATCGAGAATCTGTGGAAAGAACTGAAAACTGCTGTTCACAAATGCTCTCCATCAAACCTCACTGAGCTCGAGCTGTTTTGCAAGGAGGAATGGGAAAAAAAATTCAGTCTCTCGATGTGCAAAACTGATAGAGACATACCCCAAGCGACTTACAGCTGTAATCGCAGCAAAAGGTGGCGCTACAAAGTATTAACTTAAGGGGGCTGAATAATTTTGCACGCCCAATTTTTCAGTTTTTGATAAAAAAGTTTGAAATATCCAATAAATGTCGTTCCACTTCATGATTGTGTCCCACTTGTTGTTGATTCTTCACAAAAAAATACAGTTTTATATCTTTATGTTTGAAGCCTGAAATGTGGCAAAAGGTCGCAAAGTTCAAGGGGGCCGAATACTTTCGCAAGGCACTGTATAGTGTATGTAATGTGTTTCACTGTGGGGTTTGTCTGTGTACCTGAGCTGTTTATGGCCCGCCCAACTCACTACTCTGGACAGTTCTGATTTAGAATATGTGGTCAACTACAAATATCTAGATGTCTGGTTAGACTGTAAACTCTCCTTCCAGACTCACATTAAGCGTCTCCAATCCAAAGTTAAATCTAGAATCGGCTTCCTATTTTTTAACAAATCCTGCTTCACTCATGCTGCCAAACATATCCTCGTAAAACTGACTATCCTACCGATCCTTGTCATTTGCAAAATAGCCTGCAACACTCTACTCAGCAAATTGGATGCAGTCTATCACCGTGCCATCCGTTTTCTCACCAAATAGATTGTGTCATCCATATACTACCCACCACTGCGAAATGTATGCTCTTGTTGGCTGGTCCTCGCTACATATTCGTCGCCAAACCCACTGGCTCCAGGTCATCTATAAGTCTTTGTTAGGTAAAGCTCTGCCTTATCACAGCTCACTGGTCACCATAGCAACACCCACCGATAGCATGCAGTTATATTTCACTGGTGTCGTGGAAAATTGTAAGATTATAATATAATGCTTGTATTGCATTATAATGGTTGTTTTATTCGACAGAATAGAGTATTGTGTGTGTGTTCCACTGAGGATGGGCCTCTATGAGATAGCACTGACAGGAGAGATTTACGATTTCTTTGGGTGATAAAACCTAAAGAGCATTCCAGATAACATGAGGTAATGTTTTTGTGCTATGAAGTACCAGGAATGAGATTAGAACCTCGTCTGAGGGACCAAACTGAACGATAATTTATAGCGAATGTTATCTGGCTAAGGGATACTCCTCTCTCTCAAGTAAAAGTATTTCTTTGTGAACTGTTCCTAAGATCTGTGGTTCGTCATGTAGGTTGAGAGTATCTTGGCTGTAAAAGATATTTGTACTTTTCTGATGTCACTTTCAATGGTTTATTAGAGATGGTGCATCATTGAAAGTCAAAATGCTATTGCAAAGCTCTTATTATTATTAAAAATGTAGTTAAAGTATAACTCTGACTGGTGTGTGAAGTTTGTAACTCTCCTCATTTGGTAAAGCAAAAATAAGCCACCACACTGGTCATCCCCAAAGCCAACACCTCCTTTGGCTGCCTTTCCTTCCAGTTCTCTGCTGTCAATGACTGGAACGAATTGCAAAAATCACTGAAGTTGGAGACTTATATCTCCCTCACTAAATTTAAGTGTCAGCTATCAGAGCAGTTTACCAATTGCTGCCGCTGTACACAGCCCATCTGTAAATAGGCCATCCAGCCAACTACCTACCTCATCCCCATATTTGTTTATCTGCTCTTTTGCACACCAGTATTTCTACTTGCACATCCTCATCTGCACATACATTGTAATTACTTTGCCACTATTTGTCTATTTATTGCCTCACCTCCTTACTTCATTTGCACCCACTGTATACAGATTTTTGTATTGTATTATTGACTGTACGTTTGTTTATCCCATGTCTAACTCTGTGTTGTTGTTTTTGTTGCACTGCTTTGCTTTATCTTGGCCAGGTCGCAATTGTTGGTTAAATAAAGGTGAAATAAAATTTTAAAATTTTTTAAAAACTCTACTAGTGTCTCCATGTAGGGGTTATTTCTGTCCAGAGTAGAGTAGAGGAAAACCTCAGTTATGTAGCTGGTCTGTTCTCTGGATGCCACAGCTGCAGAAGTGACTCCCCTCTCTCTCTTGTCTGGAAGCTGTTGAGCTGAGATCCAGATGTTCTCAACCCTTCTGGGACATGCGAATGTAACAGTGAATAACAGAGAGGGGTCTGCTCAGGAACACAAACACAGCTAGAAAAGAACATTCAATGATATACAGTAGGAGGAATGTTAGATAGGGGACCATATGAATCCTCTCTGTGACATTCCAGGACGGGTGCAAGGTCTGGAAAGGATACTGTTTTATGTCACACTTGTGATAATGCATCTATGTTCTTTAACTTTCTCATGTGAAGAAAACGCCCAACATTTTCTTTATTGGATTCCAAACAGATGAGAACCCAGCAAAAGGCCTCTAGGCCAGGTGTCTTTGACTTGGTAGCTCTCCAGCATGAGCAGGTGGCATAGTCTGGAGAGAGATAAATAGAGGGAAAGGGAGAGAGAAAAAACAATCCATATAATGACTTATGGAGGAGATAGAAGAGAGAGAGAGCGAGAGAGAGAGAGAGAGAGAGAGAGAGAGAGAGAGAGAGAGAGAGAGAAAGAGAGTACTCCAAACAATGACGTATGGAGTAGAGAGAAGAGAGAGAGAGAAAGAGAGAGAGAGAGAGAGCACTCCAAACAATGACTTATGGAGGAGAGAGAAGAGAGAGAGACAGAGAGAGAGAGAGAGAGTGAGAGTGAGAGAGAGAGCACTCCAAACAATGACTTATGGAGGAGAGAGAAGAGAGAGAGAGAGAAAGAGAGAGAGAGAGAGCACTCCAAACAATGACTTATGGAGGAGAGAAGAGAGAGAAAACAACTTCAAACAATGACTTGTGGAGGAGAGAGAGAGAGAGAGAGAGAGAGAGAACAACTCCAAACAATGACTTATTGAAGAATCTCCGGGAAGCCCGTTATGTTGGAATGGAATGCCCCTCTCTTGTGTGGCTCAGCACTGGACCTATAATCACTCACTATAGGGTCTCTGAGTCTCTTATACACACTACTGATCTGTGCCGGAGCCTCACATCCTTTGTGTACTGTCCTCCCTTGCCTCAATAAAACATATTAGTCTAACACAGACAGGTAATGCTGCTGTCAAGACATGGCCAATATATATATCAAACTAATTGCTCCATTCCTTTTGTTACTAATCATCCCCATTTTATTGTGCTCCGAGTTAGGAAAAGAGTCAGGACCACTGGTGGGTAGCATCATTTGGCTATAGCTTCCTCTTAGCTAATGCCTTTCAGTTACATGGACTTTTCTCATGTCACGTTTTCCACTGCAACTCATTTGATTTTTCATTTGAAGTTTTGGAATAAAACAATCAATTGCTTCAGAATTGTTGGCTATTCATGTTTATAAGCCAATTTAGAGGTGAGGTTATCAACTTCGCTGTAGGTCTGTGTTGGCTACTTAGAAAAGTTGAAAAAAAGATTTAAAAGGAGGTGTTTTATCCAACTGGAATTTTCTCACTGTGCGGTTTCTTATTTGTCCTCTATAAAACGTGATGGAGAGGGAGGAGTTTTCAGTCTCCTCGCCATAGGATTGTGAGCGGTTGTTATTGAGCATCTCGGTCCAGTCCAGCTGTTCTCATCCGGACACCCATGAGACTCAGGCAGGCACCGTAAAAGCTTTACAGTGGGCTAGAAGGCTATCTACAGAACTTCTGATGGTGACGACTCTCGGCGATGCAATTGTAGGATTGTAAACAGTGGGCTTTTAGACAGTGTCCTTAAATGGATGGAGACGTCATGGACCTCTCGGTACACAATAACATTTGGAAAGTTTCACAAAATGCCCTCTCGGTACTCAGAGGACTCTAATCTAGGCGGCAATTCTGCCACACATTTTTAGATTTCGATTTTTTAAATGATTCCATTGTGCCACAGAGAGAATGACTGCTTTCAGCCCGTGCATAAATTAGCCTAATTATTGTACGAGCTACTGCGTGGAGACAAGTTAATGTTTCACTTCTGAGTTCTTAGATTTCTTGGTGGGGGGGCAACGCGAACTGGAAATGGGAGCGTGCCTTTGCTGTGCCTTGTAAATTTTTACAGCCTGGTGCCAAGGGACAACAACAACAACATGGGTAGCGGTAGTAGTCGAGGAAAGAAGGTTGCTCCTGCCAGTGTCAACGTGATAAACTCATTCAGAAGAGATGACAACACAGTCCACGTTTTGAAAGAGGAAAGACACTTGTTCAAACCATTGAAAATAACAAAACCTACGAATTTAAGTCAGTCACGAAATAGAGCGCAACAAGACTGCCACAGTGAAGGACACGATTCTGAATTTTCCGTAGAGGATGATGACATTGATGTGGGACTGAATCGAGTTCTACAGGAATATGACAATCGGGAATTGCGTTCCAAGAGGAAAACGTATCAAACGAAACCTTTCATAAGGTCTAATACATATGGGTTATGTTATTCCAGTCGAGTCCACAATGAAAGCGTTTTCAATTCAACCCCTCACTGGCAGAGTTCTGAATTGTCGGAGGGGCCTGCGGCATGTTGTCCAGATAACGGTTCTGTTGGAGTCAAGGACAAGAAAGGCATCCCGGTCTTCAACCAGTTTTGCAAAAATACACAGATTCAGTTCTCAAGCAGAACTCAGGAAAATGTAAGAATGGTATGGGTAACATATTAAAACATTTGTATTTTTTAAGTTATCTGCAAACTATATATTGTTTTCTGCCAACTCTATTGTCAAAACTCTTAACAGGACTTGTTGACAACGGGGTCAGCTTGTGTGGAGTCAGTGCCTCGAGCAGAAACAGACTCGTAAGTAGCCTATCCTGCTCTTTCATAAATTATTCATTTTTAGCTCAGTGTCGCACACACGATTTCTGTAGTAACTGAAGATCGGGCAAGATCAAATTCACCTTGAGCATATCAAAATACCAAGCCATTGTGCTTTGGGCTGATCAGATTAGTTTTCCTCGTCTGCAAACAACTTGGAAACAAACAGGTGTTTTATTGTGGCTAATTTATTTATATTATTTAAAACATGGAAATATGCTGAAAATAAAGACTGTAATAACATATCTAATTGTAATTTGGAATAATTTGGAAATAGACCGTGGCTATATATATATTGCCTCTATGGCTCACTGACTGAGCCCATTTGCGCATCAGAATTTGGTCCACAGTTTCATTCAAGCTATTTCTTCAGGCTATGTCTGAAACCCCCTCTGCCAGTTATTTTATTGTTCTTACAATTATTGACATATCTATCGGTTCCTCCCCAGAGTCCTGGACGATGGCAATGGTCCCTCTCTCTCCATGCCTGTCATTCTGTATGATGGATCAGAAGTGGACCTGATGGAGACCATAGAGAGAGAGTTTAGTTGACCTCACAGGAGAGACTAAAATAGCAGGATAACTTTTCAACCAAATATTTGTTTTTTTGAATGAATGGTGAAGGTGCATAATGATGGAGGAATTCAGATATGATGCTATTGTTTTAGCACTACCCACCATTTTTTTTAAGTAACTGGCCAGTGTTTCCAGATTTATATGAAATAGGACCTATAATTAACTACATTATGAATTTAATAATTTTCCTGTTAAAAAGCAGTTTTTCTGTGTTGAAATGGTGTGGGTGTACTCCAACAACAGAATGGTGTGGGCGTACTCTAACAACAGAATGGTGTGGGCATACTCCAACAACAGAATGGTGTGGGCGTACTCCAACAACAGAATGGTGTGGGCATACTCCAACAACAGAATGGTGTGGGCATACTCCAACAACAGAATGGTGTGGGCGTACTCCAACAACAGAATGGTGTGGGCGTACTCCAACAACAGAATGGTGTGGGCGTACTCTAACAACAGAATGGTGTGGGCGTACTCCAACAACAGAATGGTGTGGGCGTACTCTAACAACAGAATGGTGTGGGCGTACTCCAACAACAGAATGGTGTGGGCGTACTCCAACAACAGAATGATGTGGGCGTACTCCAACAACAGAATGGTGTGGGCGTACTCCAACAACAGAATTGTGTGGGCATATACCATTCATTAAAAATGTTAAGGTGAGTAGACTGCTGATTGCCCAGCTGACATCTTCCTGTATGAGGAAATAGCACAAAAAAAAATAGACGGTCTGTTTGAGGTGGGGGGTTTTTTCCAATTTATGCTTTGGCCAAAAATAAGAGTATAGAATGAGTCAACGACATTTCAGTTAAGAGAATATTAACTTTTAAAAGTGAGATTTACACAGGATAGTTACTTTAAACTAAGATACGTGACATGGTTCAATGTGCCAATAAATCAGCACAATCTACTTTTCAGTTTTTTCCAATTGCCGCCATCTTGGAGCTAAAATCGGGATCAAGTTTACTGTGCTAAAGCAGATACAAAAAGAGTAATAGAGAGCATTATACAATATAGCAAACTCTTTATGCATGTCCGCTATTGATCAAATCAAATTGTATTTTTCTCATGTTTCGTAAAAACAACAATGCAGAGAGAAAAATAGAAAAAGAAAAATATATATAACACAAGGAATAAATACACAATGAGTGATGATGACTTGGCTATATACACGCGGTACCAGTACCGAGTCGATGTGCAGCGGTACGAGGTAATTGAGGTAGATATGTACAGTTCATATAGGTAGGGTCAGTGTTTTATTCGAGACTGAGTCAAGACCGAGACCAGAAAAATGACCAATTCAAGACCATGATTGTAATTGTGTAAAATCGCCACCATAATACAAGTTAAAAATGTCCAGTACTTCTCTGTTCATATTTCAGAAGAACATATGGATTCTTTAGACCAGGGATTCGTAAACTTCTTCAGCCTGGGACCCAAATGAGAATTTCTGTGTTTTCCTGGGACCCAACCTTACGAAAACATGCCCCCTTTTGGGAGTCCTAAGTGAGGGGGGGGCCTTTAGTGGCCTTTAGTGGCCTTTTTCTTGACTGCATAGAGACAAAATAAATAAAGTTAATTTCCAGCAATTCTACACATTCGGCAATTGGGAGAGAAAATGCTGCAGTGTTAAAGCACGTGTTCTGCAAGTCTGAACATTTTGCCATGAGAGGGAGAGAGCATTTATCATTTTTATAATACATTTCATGCAATTCTACTCATTTTGCCATGGGGCAGAGATAAGAAAATTGCATTTTTAAAGCTAATTTCCTGCAATTCTACACATTGGGCCATGACTTATGCCTTGTTAATATGATATCTGAGTGAGAGTGACTAACAAAATCAATGTGGGCCCCCAGTAGGTCAGGGCCCATGGGCACATGCCCTGCTTGTCCGGTCGGTATTCGTCCATGATAACTACAAGTTTAGATAGCTGGCTAAAGAAACTTACCAATCGAAAATCTGTTAGCTGAGATGGCTAGTTGAGTGACAAACATAAAAAGAGAAAAACTGCTGGTGCACAACCAAATTTGTGTATTCTACTATTCTACATGAAATATGTGGTCCTTTATAGCTCAGTTGGTAGAGCATGGGGCTTGTAAGGGTAGGCGGTTCGATTTCTGGGACCACCCATAGATAAAATGTATGCACCCATGACTGTGAGTCACTTTGGATAAAAGCTTCTGCTAAATGGCATATTTTCTAACTCTCAACAGTAATTTGAGACCCTGACTAAGTTGCTAATAAAAAAAACACATCTGCAACCCATACTTTAACAAAGGCTGCTTTAGACATTCAGAATGGTGAAAAAATGCCTGCTGAGTGCAAATAGGGAGCCACTCTACAAATGATCACTAACCCAAACAGATCTATAATAGATAAAAATACCATTTCCTCCGGTCTCCCCTTACTAATAGTGAGGACGCAACTTTAAATAATTCCCCCCACTCTTCCCTAACAGCGTATTAAGGAAGTTCTGACAAGCGCTACAAAGTTTGCGGATATTTTTCAACAAAAGTTAAGGACAGTAAGTAGGAAGCCCTGGTTTCGATAGGTGATAAGATATTGTCATAAAAGGGGTGTGGATATTTGGCCTGGCAAAGGGGCTTTATGCGCTGACTGAATGGGAGCCGAACATCTGAAGGTTTTACTCGGCTGGTCTCAGCAGGTCTCAGGAAGAAATTACAAGTCCTCATTGTCCGAGACCAAGTCAAGACCGAATAAATAAGTATCGGACACAGAGACTAGATGAAGAGACTTGGTCTTGAGTACTGGGGCGGCAGGGTAGCCTAGTGGTTAGAACGTTGGGCTAGTAACTGGAAGGTTGCAAGTTCAAATCCCCGAGCTGACAATCTGTTGTTCTACCGATCCACCAAGTCTGGAACCAAGTCTGAACAGCTTCTACCTCCAAGCTATGGCTTGGTGGATCGGTAAGTGCAAACCAGATGGGATGGTGTACCGCTTGCCGTGCGGTAGCAGAGAGAACATTTTTAGGGCCTTCCTTTGACACCGCCTGGTATAGAGGTCCTGAAAGGCAGGGAGCTCGGCCTCAGTGATGTACATACGCATTGCTCTCTGTAGCACTTTGCGGTCACATGCCAAACAGTTGCCATACCAAGTGGTGATGCAGCCAATCAAGATGCTCTTAATGGTGTAGCTGTGGAATTTTTAGAGGGTCTGAGGGCCCATACCAAATATTTTCAGTCTCCTGAGATCGAAGAGGCATTGTCGTGCCTTCTTCGCGACTGTTGGTGTGAACCATGTTAATTAATTCTTTAGTGATGTGGGCACAGAGGAACTTTAAGATCTTGATTAGTGCCATATTGACACATATCTATCTCTCTCTATATATATATATACTGTACCAGTAAAAAGTTTGGACACACCTAATCATTCAAAGGTTTTTCTTTAATTGTACTATTTTCTACATTGTAGAATAATAGTGAAGACATCAAACTATGTAATAACACATATGGAATCATGTAGTAAAAGTGTGCAGCCCTCCATCACTCTCCTTCTTGGTCAAATAGCCCTTACACAGCCTGGAGGTGTGTTTTGGGTCATTGTCCTGTTGATAAACAAATGATAGTCCCACTAAGCGCAAACCAGATGGGATGGCGTATCGCTGCAGAATGCTGCGGTAGCCATGATGGTTGTGTGCCTTGAATTCTAAATAAATCACAGACAATATCACCAGCAAAGCACCCCCACACCTCCTCCTCCATGCTTCACGATGGGAACCACATGCTGAGATCATCCGTTTACCTACTCCACGTCTCACAAAGACACAGCGGTTGGAAACCAAAAAAAATTACATTTGGACACATCAGAACAAATGACACATTTCCACCATTCTAATGTGCATTGCTCATGTTTCTTGGCCCAAGCAAGTCTCTTCTTATTATTGGTGTCCTTAAGTAGTGGTTTCTTTGCAGCAATTCGACCATGAAGGCTGGATTCACACAGTCTCTGAACAGTTGATGTTGAGATGTGTCTCTTACTTGAACTCTGTGAAGCATTTATTTGGGCTGCAATCTGAGGTGCACTCTAATGAACTTATTCTCTGCAGAAGAGGTAACTGGTTCTTCCTTTCCTGTGGCGGTCCTCATGAAAGCCAGTTTAATCAAAGCGCTTGATGGTTTTTGCGACTGCACTTGAAGAAAGTTGTTGACATTTTCCAGATTGGCTGACCTTCATGTCTTAAAGTAATGATGGACTGTCATTTCTCTTTGCTTATTTGAGCTGTTCTTGCCATAATATGTACTTGGTCTTTTATCAAATAGGGCTGACAGAGCTGATTGGCTCAAACGCATTAAGAAGGAAAGAAATTCCACAAATTAACTTTTAACAAAGCACACCTGTTAATTGAAATGCATTCCAGGTGACTACCTCATGAAGCTGGTTGAGAGAATTCCAAGAGTGTGCAAAGCTGTCATCAAGGCAAAGGGTGGCTACTTTGAAGAATCTCAATTATAACATTTATTTTTGATTTGTTTTAACACTTTTTTGGTTACTACAAGATTCCATGTGTTATTTCAAAGTGTTGATGTTTTCAATATTATTCTACAATTTAGAAAATACCAAAAATAAAGAAAAGCCCTTGAATGAGTAGATGTGTGCAAACTTTTGACTGGTACTGTATATATATAAATTAATTAAATACTGCATTTGCAGCACGATGCAGGGCTACAGACACCAACCAATCTAATAAACTATTAATTATCTCCATGGATATGTCTGTCAATGTGTAATAGACAGAATCATCCAGTGGTCTATTCCAATGTGGGATTCAACATTGTGTCAGCGCACAAAATTGCTGCAGAAACAATTCGGTCTTACAAAACATTTGGCATTGAGCAATGTCCTTGTAGTTTTGTAGTCTTAATGTTGCGAATTTAAAAGTCTGGCATTCTCTGGATTTAAGGTGCTTTCAAAACAACTGGGAACTCGGAAACAAACAAGGCTGAATCATGATAACGTCATTGATCTTCAAGTCGTAGCTTCAGAAAGAGGCCGGATTTACAATTCTGAGTTGGATGACCGTTCAAAATGTATTTTCCCAGTCGGAGCTAATTTATTCTCAATTTCCCAGTTGTCTAGAGTAAAACAGCTCAAAGACTTCACTTATTTCAACAAGGCTTATGGGCATGCTATAATACTTGAGCAAAAGGCATATTTTTCTCTCAATGCCTACTTTTAAAAAGGTATGTGCTAGGGATGTGTATTTAAGTTTCATTTCCTGACCACAGTCCTAGCGGTGTCCCCACCCTTCCTCAGAAGGAATGCACAGTATTCAGCAGGGTTTTAGAGGGGCTGAATGTGGCACATTCTTTGGCATCTAACTTTCCACTGAGAGAGAGAAATCCAGTAAGAGATAGTGAGTTGTACTTCCCCACTGTGGTGAAAAAAATTAATTGCATCTGCACACAGAAGCACTTCCACAATATTTTGAATTGGAATTCTGATATGTTTAAATTGTAGTAATGAATGAGGTACAGATTTCAATGTGGTATTGTAATAGGGTATTTCATCTGTCCTCTTGTAATTTCATTCTGCTCAGCCTATATGCTCTAATAATGACAATAGACATTTTACAACACTGAATTTATATTTGTTTTATATTGTTCATAAATTCTAAATGATTGGTTTTACCCCTCGCCTGTAAAGCTTTGAATAAATAAATGGAAATGCCTACTTGCCCACTATTTACTAAAACTACATACTGTGTACTAATATTACAACATACTATTTACAATGTACTGTTTAGTAGAAATGTATGCAGTAAGCAACAAATATCAACATACCACTCAGCCATACTGAAAAGGTGTCATCGAATGCTCAAACGCACTTGTTCCCTGCTATTTGTACATTTCTGTAGCGCGTGTCCCCTATTCTGATTATCACCTGTTGTCAAATATTTGGGTGAAAAGACAATTATCTTCCACAATCATGTGCAGCAAATTCATAGAGATAGTTAGAGGACACAACATTGTATCTGTCCCATTATGGCACCATTGAGGCATCTCCATTTTAAAGTAGTACATTTTAGTACAGTTGGTAAACAAACTGAAAGGTTGCATACTGCCATCCGGAGTGTGTTGTCTGAACAGGTATAAAGCCAAGGTTGGTGATTTACTGCCACAACAGTTATGGAACGTTTGCGCACAAGTATAATTAATTGGCTGATCCATCCTTGGACCTGGATGGAATTATGATATATATATCCCACCCAGTTAACTACTTCAAAATGGTGAAAGTCCTCAATGCCCATGATAAAACAAGTTTTTGGCCACTGGAGTCCTCTGTCATTCTCTACGTGCAAATTCTAATTGATTTAAAGCCAAAATTAGTATGACATCCTTGCACTTAAATCATACTACATTTTCGAAATGACAAATAATATAACACATTTTTGCATACCCAAAAAGCCTTCTATTTAAGTATGGGTATTCGGACACGCCCATAATGTTGTCCCTTTACTTTGTTGATATACGTTAATTATTTATTAAGAATGCACCACTATTGTCATTAAAGTATAATGTTTGTAATTCCAGAGAGGGAAAGAGTCTTAAGTGGACCCTTTTTAATGAATCTCAAAGAAACTAGTAACGCAATGGTTTATTACTGCGTAATTGCCACTTCACCCTGTAATGTGTTAGTAAATACAAACATAAAGCCTACTCTGGAACATGTTAGGTGACCCAGTTCTACTCTGGGCTTAGGGTCCTTCCTTATGGAATATGTAGCATAGCATTGTACAGTTTAATGCTAAGCTAATGAAAGGACTGGAAATAGTGTGAAGGATAGGACAGTGAGATACCTGTCTCATGTGAGATCGTTTAAGCTGTGGACTGGGTACAACCCTTATCTTCATCATCTGAGTCATGTTACATCTAGAAATGACACAGCTGAGTCTATATAAATATAATTGATGACGTAACACACATTTGAAGTCTTATGAGATATTCACGATGATCATCCCTCCATCTCTCCACTTCTCTCTGGTAATGGAGGTGAAAATCCCTCCGGTTCCTCATTCTCCGATGGAAGCACAGGGGGTGGGGTGGTACTTTTACTAAGCTTCCTTCTCACTCTAGCGTACATTGGATTCCACCCCCTGTCACAGAAACCCTCCTCTACCAATGAGAGAGGGCTTGTAAGGTCAAGCCCTTCTGGCTCTGTGACTGTGGTTGTTATTGGCTCATCGTCAGGCAGTGTGGTTGCACTCAATTTATGGACAAGTTCAGCTATGGTTTCATACTCAGGGGTTATCAGATCCCCTGGCTCTGTGACTGTGGTTGTGATAGGGTCATCATCAGGCAGTGTGGTTGCACTCAAATCCTGGACCAGTTCAGCTATAGTCTCGTAGCCGGGGCTTGCCAGGTCCACTGGCTCAGTGACTGTGGTTGTGTCATTGTCAGAATGTGTGGTGGATTTATTGACCAGTTCAGCTATGGTTTGAGAGCTTGCTGTTGCCAGGTCCACTTCCACAGAGTGTTCATTAGGATTGGGCTCCCCAATGATCTCATAGGTATGCTGGGGTCCGACATAGAGAGAAAGCCCCTGGTTCTGGCCCTCACCCTCCACATTAACCTCTACTTCAAGCTGAGGGTTAAAGCTGGAGCTGAACTCCGCAGGGGCCTTCAGGAGGTCAATGTCGTTCATGGTGGGGAATTCCACAGGTGCAAGGCTGTCCACGATGGGGACATCTATGATGGGAGCATCCAGCTCCAGGGTGTAAAGAATATTTACGATTGGAGGATCTGGAGTTCCAAGGTCATTGATGACAGGGATGTCCACAGGTTCAAGGCTGTTTACAATGAGGGCGTCCAGCACCAGTGTGTCAAGACTGTTGATGACTGGGGCATCCAGGTTCTCTAAGCCAACTGGAGCATTCAGGATATCAAGGTCATTAATGACAGTGGCATCCGCATGTTCAACAGGTTCAAGGCTGCTCACGATGGGTGCATCCACGATTGGGGCTTGCAGAGGTTCAAGGCTGTTCACAATGGTGACATCCATGATGGGGAGATCCACGATGGGGGCTTCCACAGGTTCAAAATTGCTCACGATGGGGACAACCAGAGGTTCAAGGATGGGGACAGCAACAGGGTTAAAGCTGCTCATTATGGGGACATCAACAGGTTCAAAGCTGCTCACGATGGTGGCATCTAGGGTGTCCTCTGAATAGACAGGTGGGAATAAAGATTCAAGGGGGGTGTCGACTTCCACTATGGCAACGGGGGCTGGGATAAAGTGGAGCTCAGGTGTGAAGTTCAGGACATCACTCAGGTCACCTACAAAGTGAGAGAAGTAATAAATAATTGAGAAGTTTCACTTAACCTGAAGCTTGGCCAAAGAGATTGAGCCCCATTAGTTTGAGGAAATGCACATGGATGATTTGTGATAGCCTACCAATGTCGACGGTTGTGGGAGGCGAAGGAGATATAACCGTCATGGCCAGGGGGGTTCTGTTGGCAATCTGCAAGGCACTTGGAGAATCACCTGCAGGGCATCAAAACACACCTGTTAAACACACCCACTACACTTGTGCTGTGTCCCAATAATATGACTTTTTCTAAAAAAATAAATAAAAAAAAATCACTTGTTCTACTTCCCACAAATCTAATAGCATTGGATTGGTGGAGGCAAGGGAGTTTATATCAATATTCCTTACGCCAGTAATTTCCTTTCAAGTCAGTGAAGGGAAGTGAACATATTGGGAAGTAGGAGAGATTGGGATGCAACCAGACACATGTAAGAAATAGGGAGGGAGAGGAACTTAGAGAGTGAAAAAGAGATTGGTGAAGGTAGCACCTTGATCAGGTGCCTCCCTGTGGCTCCTCCAGGGTTTCAACCAGGTGACATCCTGATCAGCAGGAGGCTGCTCTGGGACTCCAATGACACTGTCCTCAGGTCTGGGACTGAAATCTAACCAAGGAGGAGATGAAAACCGAACACACATCGTAAAACAACCAGTTCTCCTCTCTGCTCGTTGTAATTAGATAACTGAAAAAAAGTAGAACAGTTGGGTTTCCCACCACTCTCATCTTTTCTGATGTCATTGATCATTGGGTTCTCCCTGGCGGCCAGGGCATCCTCTAGCTTCACCTGTCAATCATATATCATCATCATCAGCAAATGACATCACAGCTATACTGGGTTCAGAATAACCCATCTCTCACCAATGGTCTCTAGACAAAGTACTCACAAAAGGATTCCATCCATTGCATCCCTCCCGTTGCCCCCTTTTGTCCCTTCTACTCATTCCTTGCTTCCTCCGCATCTCCCTACCTCCAATCTAACCGACTTCTGAGCGCCTACCCCCACCCCAAGTGTAACCCTGGACAGGACATAGCGGTCATCATTGTTGTTGCCTGGCCCATCTCTCACCACTCTGACCAGCTGTGACTGGGTTCTGTCCACCTCCTCACCACCATCCCGGAGTGTAAAGGAATGCCTGTGGAACAACACAAACTAGAGATTCAGAACTTGTACAAGAGCTATCTACCAATGCTTTCAGTATGCTTAGCCAGCAGCATACCACCCTTCATCCCAGTGCTGGCCTGCCTCTGAAGGTAGGCAGGGTCAGTCCCTGGATGGAGGACCAGATGCTACTGGAAGTTGTGTTGGAGGACCAGTAGGAGGCACTATCCCCTCTAGTCTAAGAAGATCCCAATGCCCCAGGGTAGCGAAGGGGACATTGCACATTCATCTTTGGGATGGGATGTTAAACGTGTCCCCTAACTCTGTGGTCATTAAAATTCTCATGGCACGTGTCGCACGAGTAGGGTTGTTAACCTCGGTGTTCTGGCAAAATTCCCAACCTGGTCGCATTTCCATAATAGCCACCTAATAATCCTACTCATTACTAATTGGCATAGATCACTCCTCACCTCTCCACCATATTAACTGATGTGTGGTGAGCATTCTGCTTCTACTAAGCTACACACACAGCATCTGGAAAGTATAGACCCCTTGACATTTTATTACATTACAGTCTTATTCTAAAATGGATTAAAAAAATATGTAAAAATCCTCAGCACACACGCCATAATGACAACCTTTTTTTGCTTTAAGAATTGTTTGCCAATGTATTAAAAATATTACATTTACATAAGTATTCAGACCCTTTACTCTGAACTTTGTTGAAGCACCTTTGGCAGCGATTACAGCCTCAAGTCTTCTTAGGTATGATGCTATAAGCTTGGCACACCGGTATTTGGAGAGTTTCTCCCATTCTTCTCCGCAGATCCTCTCAATCTCTGTCAGGCTGGATGGGAAGCGTCGATGCACAGCCATTTTCAGGCCTCTCCAGAGATGTTCGATCGGGTTCAAGTCCAGGATCTGGCTGGGCCACTCAAAGACTTGTCCTGAAGCCACTCCTGCATTGTCTTGGCTGTGTGCTTAGGGTGGCTTCCGTCTGTTGGAAGGCGAACCTTTGCCCTAGTCTGAGGTCTTGATCAGGTTTTCATCCCAGATTTCTCTATATATTTTACTCCGTTCATTTTTCCCCTCGATCCTGACTAGTCTCCCGTCCCTGCCGCTGAACAACTTCCCCACAGCATGATGCTGCCCAACATTCTTCACTGTAAGGATGTGCCAGGTTTCCTCCAGACGTGACACTTGGCCTTCAGACCAGTGTTCAATCTTGTTTTCATCAGACTAGATCTGGTTTCTTATGGTCTGAGAGTCTTAATGTAATTTTGGCAAACTCCAAAATGGGCTGTGTGCCTTTTACTGAGGACTGGCTTCCGTCTGGTTACTCTACCATAAAGGCATGACTGGTGGAGTGCTGCAGAGATGGGAGAACCTTCCAGAAGGTCAACCATCTCCACAGAGGAACTCTAGAGCTCTGTCAGAGTGACCATCGAGTTCTTGGTCACCTTCCTGACCAAGGCCCTTCTCCCCCGATTGCTCGGTTTGGCCGGGGAGCCAGCTCTAGGAAGAGTCTTGGTGGTTCCAAACTTCTTCCATTTAAGAATGATGGAGGCCACTGTGTTGTTGGGGACCTTCAATGCTCCGGACATTTTTTGATACCCTTCCCCAGATCTGTGCCCCAACACAATCCAAAGAAATGAGCTCTGAATTCGAGGTACTTCTGTACCATTCTAACGTTCGGTGGTTATCCCGGGGACAGGTGCTAAATCGTGTTTTTGCCGTGCGTGTGGAATTAGCCCTGTTTTTGCAAGAGCACCAACATTGTCATGCAGATTGCTTCAAAAATTCTGAGTTCATTCTCATTTTAGCGTACATGGCTGATATTGGCGCAGCTCTCAATCAAAAGATGCAGGGCGGTGGAGTCAACATCATCGAAGCGGAGGAAAACCTGAAGGCTTTTCAAAAAAAGCTACCGTTATGGAAACGACGAACAGAGAATGATAACTTCGCAAACCTTCCCCTGCTGGATGACTGTGTAAGTAAGATCGAAGATGTATCTGGAATCGGAGACATTTCTGTACCCGCGGAACTGAAGCAAGCAATTGCCACGCACTTAGATGAGCTTGCAAAGTCTCGACGGATACTTCCCTACAAGAGAGTCATATCCAGCATGGGTGAGACAGCCGTTCATGTTTAGTGTTGAGACAGATGTCAATGATGAATACCTCGATGAAATCATTGAAATTCAGCAGAGCCAGGTTCAACAGCAACTCTTCAGAACAAGAACGCTTTCAACGTTTTGGTGTCAACAAATGGTAATGTACCCTGTTATTGCTAAGAAAGCTCTGGAGATTTTCATACCGTTTGTTACAACATATCTTTGCGAGCAATCCTTTGAGGATGCTGGACATAAAAACTAAGAAAAGGAACAGACTTTGTTGCGAAAATGACATGAGAGTGGCACTTGCCAAGGTGAAGCCGCGCATTTCTGAACTGCAACAGCAGACGTCACACTGATTTGCAGTAAATATTCATTATGTTTTTGTTTGTGTGAAAATCATGTTTTGAAGATTTTGTTCTTAGAACACAGTGATGTTGATGCACGGTTCATTTTGTGCACCAGTAAAATATATACCTGTTTTGAATTTGAAAAAAAATCACATTTTATTTTTCCAATTAAGAAGGGTTCGGTGAATGCGCATATGAAACTGGTGGGGTTCAGTACTTCCAACAAGGTTAAGAACCACTGGTCTAGTGCAAAGCAGAGTTGTGTGAGACTTCACAACATAGATGAAGGTTGGTTCTGTTTCAACCTGACAACATCTGGCACAAGTAACCATCAATACAGAGTGCTGCTGCACACGACCCAACCGTAATGTCTGTGGTACATTTGTGTTGACTTTGGATATCTCTATGGGGTCAGTTCGGGATAGTCAGTAAATTACACATGGGACAATATGTTAAAATTCCAAGCTCAAATGACTTAAAAACAAACCAACTAAATTGTATTAATTCATATACCAATATTGAAAGCATTTAATGAGGACTAAAAGGTGTGCAACTTGAACATTATGTCATTGTGTAATTTGACAGTCCCTTACTAGCCCCGAGACACCCACAAACCACACCCCAAAAAGGTACTTTTTTATTTTTAACTTGGCAAGTCAGTTAAGAACAAATTCTTATTTACAATGACGGCCTACCCGGGAACAGTGGGTTAACTGCCTTGTTCAAGGGCAGAACAACAGATCTTTACATTGTCAGCTCAGGGATTTGATCCAGCAACCTTTCGGTTACTGGCCCAATGCTCTAACCACTACTGTAGACTACAGTACCTGCCACCCCGAAACAAACTCCTGTTCGAATTCAGTCATGGCCTCTATAATTTGTTCATGAACCAAATCTAAACGACACCAAATCAGGAAGTGCAATTGCATTTGAAAAAAAAAGTTCAATGCAGTTGTTCTTAATATCAAATCATTTCTGGATAACAATTAAGTACCTTACAGTGATTGTTTTCAATTAAAAATGGAAATGAAAAACAAAAATACCTTCTTAGCAAATAGTAATTTCTCAAGCAAGAAGTTAGTCAGGAATGTCTGGGAGTGGTGCGAGTGGGGAGGGGAAAACTGAAAACTAGCTGTATCGGCAGAGGTTTCGATCTCTTTCTTATTGGTCTACCAACTCATTTACCACCTGGTGATGTCACTAGGCACACTAAAACAGGCTGAAATTCAGGTGGTCTCATTAAAACAGCTCTTACACTAAATGGGAATTATCATAATTTTCACAGTACTATTCCATCCTCAGTGTTGAAATATAAAAAACACAGGAAAATTACCTTGAAGACTGCACTGGGCCTTTAAGACTCCATAATGCTCAACAACTGTGGGAGGCATTGGAGTCAACATGGGCCAGCATCGCTGTGGAACGCTTGACACCTTGTAGAGTCCATGCCCCAACGAATTGAGGTTGTTCAAAAAGGGGGTGCAACTCAATATTAAGAAGGTGTTCCTAATTTTTTGTCCACTCAGTGTATTGTTGAACATAAAATACTCTACAGCAGTGGTCAAACTTTGAGTCAAGATTGCTTTTGCAGACAAAAAGCAAGTCTAACTTTAATAACAAAATAGATCAGTTGTTGTAGCACTTGCGAGGCACAGCTGAGCATAAAGCGAATTATTAAAATGTATGTTACGGGACTGATGGTACACTACATGACCAAAAGTATGTGGTCACCTGCCCGTCGAACATCTCATTCCAAAATCATGGGCATTCATATGAAGTTGGTCCCCCCTTTGCTGCTATAACAGCCTCCAGTCTTCTGGGAAGGCTTTCATCTAAAATGTTGGAACATTGGAAACAAGTCCACGCAGCATTCATCCACAAGAGCATTAGTGAGGTTGGGAACGGATGTTTGGCGATTAGGCCTGGCTTGCAGTCGGCATTCCAATTCATCCCAAAGGTGTTCAATGGGGTTGAGGTCAGGCCAGTCAAGTTCTTCCACACTAAACTCGACAAACCATTTCTGGATGGACTTCACTTTGTGCACGGGGGCATTCTCATGCTGAAACAGGAAAGTGCCTTCCCCAAACTGTTGCCACAAAGTTGGAAACACAGAATCGTCTAGAATGTCATTGTATACTGTAGCATTAAGATTTCCCTTCACTGGAACTAAGGGGCCTAGTCCAAACCACGTTTCCACTGCTCAAGAGTCCAATGGTGGTGAGCTTTACACCACCCATCCGACACTTGGCATTGCGTATAGTGATCTTAGGCTTGTGTGCGGCTGCTCGGCCATAGAAACCCATTTCATGAAGCTCCTGACGAACAGTTCTTGAGCTGACGATGCTTCCAGAGGCAGTTTGGAACTTAGTAGTGAGTGTTGCAAGTGAGGACAGACGATTTTTACAGGCTACATGCTTCAGCACTCGACGGTCCCATTCTGTGAGCTTGAGACCCACTTCGCAGCTGTTGCTCCTAGACATTTCCACTTCACAATAACAGCACTTACAGTTGACCGGGGCATCTCTGGCAGGGTAGCAATTTGACAAAATGACTTGTTGGAAAGGTGGCATCCTACGACAGTGCCACGTTGAAAGTCATTGAGCTTTTCAGCAAGGCCGATCTACTACCAATGCTTCCCTGTGGAGATTGCATGGCTGTGTGCTCAATGTTATACACCTTCCAGCAATGGGTGTGGCTAAAATAGCAAAATGCACTCATTTTAAGGGGTGTCCACATACTTTTGTACATATAGTGTAAGTACCTGTCGCTGATGATCATGGTGCTTTCAAGACAACTGGGAATTTGGAAAAAAATTACGTAAGTGAACTTCAGGTTGGAAAGAGCTCAAGAAAGATGCCAGAGTTTCCGAGTTGGATGACAGTTCAAAACAATGTTTCTCAGTTGTATTTAGTTTTTTTTCCCTCTGAGTTCCCAGGGATCTTGAACTCACTGAAGTTGGAAGTCTGAGATTTCTGAGTTCCCAGGTTGTTTTGAACAGCATTAGTCTCAGCAGTGAGGGAAGCAGAGGATCTGCCTCTCACGGTCCCACTCTCTCCTTCCTTTCCTCCAGCAAGGCTGACCAGAAAGAGGGGACAGTCTTCCACCTGATGGCGAATCTCTAGTCACACCACATCTGCCTCAGGAACAAATTCATGTTGTCCCTATGACCAGACAGAGGAAACTTTCACTCTATATAAAAATAGACAGGACTAGCTGCTAATAATAATAAAACCGCAGGGCTATCGGCTACTCATTCATTGCAGCTGCAGCGCAAGCAGAAGTAGAGAGAAGCTTGTTTTATGTTTTGTAGTAGTGTTGAATAAAAGCAGTGTTGACAGTGCTGAATAAAACTTAGACATGAACTCACTCAAAACAGCAGCTCTTTGCTGTATTCTTTGACAGTCTCTCTCTAGTCATGAAATCTATCATAGGCTAGTATCGAACTTTGCTGTGGCCGGGGTCATGGAGCTATAGGTAGTCACGGTGATAACTAAAAGTAGCAGAGATCACCCTCTGGAACTTTGATATGTAAAGTATATTATGCTCAACAATATATTGAAAAATTATTCAAATCCATTTATATTTTCAATATTCATGATTATATTATTTATATTGATAAATGCATGTAAGAAATGTGTTATTGAAATACTACTCATATTACAGAGCAAGCGGTAAAGCGTCATGTGACACCAACTTTATCTTTGTAGCACCTACAAATTAAACATAAGAGTTAAAGGAAGCCTGGATTAGGCCAAAATGTCATATATGCAGACTTTGATGAATTATTTCTCAATTATGCTTCTAGATACAAATGTCAAATACATGTCAACAATCCTGCCACCAAAGGACCCTTCTATGGATACAATTTAGTGAAAATCCCCAAAATCATGGTATTTTTTTGTTGGTATAGTTTCGTGGTGGGAAGGTGGAGTGTGAACTGTTGCACTGACACTATAAAAATCATGCATGGAATGCAGTGTTTGAAGGTATGTGTATTCTCTCGCCTACCATGTATGGTCATATACTCAGGAATCAAATGCTCTCTCTTATGCAACAAAATATGTTCCTTTAGAAATGCAAAATAGTTGATCACTGACCTTCTACAGTTAGTGCAGAGGGCGAGGATGATGGAGAGGAGGAGGAGGAGCAGAGAGAACATGACGAAATCTGAAGAGAATGACCCCAACCCTGGAGCTGCCCATGGCCCCATGACCTCTCTCACCTGCACCATGGCAACTGCTGTTTTAGGGGGACACGTTAGTGAGTGAGGTGGAGAGAAAGTGGGTAGGTGAATACATGCTTTCGTGTGCTTGGTTGACATACAAGCGTTTCATCTACTGAAATAAGTGTTTAGTTTGTGTATAGGTGAATTGATGATGTCAACATGTACTTATGGACACATTTATGCTTACATGATCAAAGAAAAGTTGTCAAAACACAGCAGAGTTCACATTTGTACACAGAGGATTTAGCCCCACCCTACCCATGTACAGTTTGCACATAATATTATTAAAGTCATGTTTAGAGTTCTTTGTATATTCACAATGTTGACTAAATTCTCAATGGGTGATTCCTTACAAAGGTATAGGACAAAAATACCATGTTTTGAGGATTTTCACAAAATGTAATCCAAGAATGGTCCATTGGATGAAGGATTGTTGACAGATCTAAAAGCATAATTAATAAATAATAAAAGTTGACATATTTCTGACATCTGGCCTTACCCAGGCTTCCTTTAAAACTCCATAACGGTTCACCTGTAGCTGCTACAAAGCAAAAATTGGTGTCATGTGAAGATCTACCTCTTGCTCTAACATGAGTAGTATTTTGATTTCAATTAAAATTTCCTTACAGTAAACATAATATATTTTTAAAAAGTTGGCTTATTTTTAATAAATTGGTGAACATAATATACTCTACAGGCATTTCAACATTCCGGATACAAATGTCAATTATATTTCCAAAGGAAAATGTAACAGACTTTTTTTGACCTAGTTTAGTAAGGAATCACCCTATTGTCATGCAAAACCCTCTCTGTCTGCACCCATATCTTTTAAGGAGGTGTTGGCTGCTTGCTTACGCACTTGAGGGTGAGAGGCCTGCTTAGCCCCTTACAGTAGATGGTAAGACACCAAAAACATTGCCACTATTTTAAACAAAATAGTGAGGGATTTATATTGCTGGCAGTAATTCAGCACCAATATTTAAAAAAATATATATTTTTTAAAATACAAATTAAAAGATGGGCCTAAAATAATAAACGTGCACATTAACAAAAATAAGGACAGGATTGAAAGATTCACTGCACAAACAAGAGGGCACTGAAGATTGCAGAGACAACAATACAGTCCTGTCACACATTATTAACTCCCGGACCACATCAAATACATCACTTACTGATGATTAAGTAAGAGTAGCTGCCTTTTCCAATCACTTACTGCACTTGCTCAATCAGTGATTATGATAGCAGCAAAAACAATGCCTGTAGGTAAATGCAGTGTGCAAATCATTCTAATCAAAGTAAAACAAATGGAAATGGTGATAAACACATGTTCATTATATACATGGCTTCTACAGATCGCTTGTAACAAAGCTACAGTATTTCATACAAAATAACTTACCTTGTGATTCACAGGGATAACCTTGACTGTTACAATCCAATCAAACGCATAACCCAAGGCCATCTGTCAACATCCTGTGTCCAATAGCAGAAAGAAAAATACGCAGTTATTAACATTCAGATCAAATCAACATCTGACAACTGATATCATTAAGATGGTTTATATTCTATACTACCATTCCAAGTGTGACCTAATGTCAGTTCCATTCTGTGTTCTCTGAAACACTTTCACCTGGTGGGAGGGGTCTCACTGCCACTGCCACTCAATGACCCATTGATTTGAGCCAATCAAAATGGGATGCTGTTCATTGAAACACATTTTTATAGGATGATATAAGCCAGTGATCATAAAAAGTAGGGCGCTTGTTTTACTCCTCGCTCTGTACCTGGGGTGTATTCTCTAGGAACAAAACAAAACCAAACAGAACCAAACAAAACAAAGGGAACAAAATGGGGAAGTACCTACATACATTTGTAAAATAGAAAGTTTTTGTTGTAAAACACAACTGTTTTCAACAGTTTGGACTAATGATTACACCCCTGATGGGAACAATCCAAACAATCACAAAATCCAAACAACATACAGTGTATTGCAGATAAATATTTAAATGTAACATTTTGTCCATGTAACCCATGAGCAAATACTGTAATCCTTACACACACATCCTGCATGCTTGCACAAGGAGCAGGTTGTTTCGACCACACCAGAAAACGCCCACTTCCAAGAACAGTGTTAATGAACAGGTATTTCCTGACACCTAAAGAACAGTGTTAATGAACAGGTATTCCCTGACACCCAAAGAACAGTGTTAATGAACAGGTATTCCCTGACACCTAAAGCTTTGACTGTAGCCTATGGCAATCTTACCATTCACAATGTGACTGCGCCACTGTATCGAAACAGAATCCTCCCTCCTCGAAAGCCAGACAGTTTACTCATTGACAGCCACACAGGACAGAGGGCAAATACTGAACAATACTGCCATTTGTACGTGTTAAAGGGACATGACTAACTTTCACTGTACAGACTGAAGGCTGTAATCCTGAAACACACCATCTTTCTCTCTCTTTCTTTCATTAATCCCTTTCAAGAGGCTCTTGTTTTGCTGTGTGTCTCGTGTTTTGGGAATTGTGATCAAGCAGTTGTTGATGTTCTCGTACAAGACCGACAAAGTATCTCTTGCTGTGCATGCATTTGGGACAGATAAGGGGTTACTGTACAATGATATCAAACTGACAACTATTTTATCAGTGCACAGCAGCCGCCAACTGACGTTTAACCCTTGATCACTGGTGGTGCGAAGTGTGTTGTCACCCCAGCTGTGTGTGCCACTGAGATGATAGAGGGAGAGAAAGGAGATGAGAAATACCAGTTGATATTGTGTATGTCAACAGTTTGAGGAGATTTAAAATGCGAACAAGAATACACAGTGTTCATGGAGTATATACAGTATTCACACAAAGGTCCACAACACACACGTAAAAACAACTAACACACAGGTGAAGAGAAATTATTACTCACAGATTAAAAATCTTTTGCAGGGTCAGACAGCTTGACCTCTGACCTTGTCACAGATGGTCAACAGAGAGCGACACCTCCTCACCCAAATGTGCCATGTCAATGTCAAACGGCAGAAGATTTTTTTCCTTTAACGAGTACGACGAGCCCGACATGAACGACATACTGCTTTCCCGAGAACAGGCCCACATCCCCCTAATATGCGTGAAGAGACAAAGGTCGGGCTGCCTTCTGAGAATTCGTAGGCGAATTCCATTCTTCTAGCTAACGTGCAATCATTGGAAAATAAAATCGACAACCTACGAGGAAGATTAAACTACCAACGGGACATTAAAAACTGTAATATCTTATGCTTCACGGAGTAGTGGCTGGACGACAACATACAGCTGGCTGGTTATACGCTGTATCAGCAGGATAGAACAGCGGTGTCTGGTAAGACAAGGGGTGGCGGACTATGCAGATATGTAAACAACAGCTGGTGCATGATATCAACGGAAGTCTCAAGGTTTTGCTCACCTGAGGTAGAGTATCTCATGATAAACTGTAGACCACACTATCTACCTAGAGAGCTTTCATCTGTATTTTTCGTAGCTGTCTACATACCACCACAGACCAATGCTGGCACACTCAATGAGCTGTATTCTGAATTAAGCAAACAGGAAAACACTCATCCAGAGGTGGCGCTCCTAGTGGCCAGGGACTTTAATGCAGGGAAACTTGAATGTGTTTTACCGAATTTCAGCATACTAAATGTGCAACCAGAGCGGAAAAAACTCTAGACCACCTTTAGTCCACACAGAGACACATACAAAGTTCTCCCTCGCCATCCATTTTGCAAATCTGACCATAATTCTATCCTCCCTATTCCTGCGTACAAGCAAAAATGAAAGCAGGAAGAACCAGTGACTGTCAATAAAAAAGTGGTCAGATAAAGCAGATGCTAAGCTACAGGACTGTTTTGCTAGCACAGACTGGAATATATTCCAGGATTCTTCCTATGGCATTGAGGAGTACGCTACATCAGTCATTGGCTTCATCAACAAGTGCATCAATGACGTCGTCCCCACAGTGACCGTACGTACATACCCCAAACATAAGCCATGGATTACAGGCAACATCCGCACTGAGCAAAAGTTTAGCTGCTGCTTTCAAGAAGCGGGACTCTAACCCGGAATCTTCTAAGAAATCCCGCTATGCCCTGTGATGAACCATCAAACAGGCAAAGTGTCAATACAGGACTAAGATCGAATCGTACTACACCGGCTCCGACGTTCGTCGGATGTGTCAGGGCTTGCAAACCATTACAGACTACAAAGGGAAGCACAGCCGAGAGCTGCCCAGTGACACGAGCTTACCAGATGAGCTAAACTACTTCTATGCTGGCTTCGAGGCAAATAACACTGAAACATGCATGAAAGCACCAGCTCCGGATGACTGTGATCACGCTCTCCGCAGCCGATGTGAGTAAGACCTTTAAACAGGTCAACATTCACAAGGCCGCAGGGCGGAGGTCAGAGAACTGGCAATGTGGTGCCAGGAAAACTACCTCTCCCTCAACGTGATCAAGTCCATGGAGATGATTGTGGACTATAGGAAAAGGAGGACCGAGCACGCCCTCATTCTCATCGACGGGGCTGTAGTGGAGCAGGTTGAGAGCTTCAAGGTCCTTGGTGTCCATAGCACCAACAAACTAATATGGTCCAATCACACCAAGACAGTCATGAAGATCGCACGACAAAACCTATTCCCGCTCAGGAGACTGAAAAGATTTGGAATGGGATCCTCAGAAGGGTCTACAGCTGCACCACGAGAGCACTGGTTGCATCACTGCCTGGTATGGCAACTGCTCGGCCTCCGACCGCAAGGCGCTACAGAGGGTAATGCGTACGGCCCAGTACATCACTGGGGCCAATCTTCCTGCTATCCAAGACCTCTATACCAGGTGGTGTCAGAGGAAAGCCCTAAAAACTGTCAAAGACTCCAGCCACCCTAGTCATAGAGTGTTCTCTCTGCTACTGCACGGTAAGCGGTACCGGAGCCCCAAGTCTAGGTCCAAGGGGCTTCTAAACAGCTTCTATCCCCAAGCCATAAGACTCCCGAACATCTAATCAAATGGCTTCCCAGACTATTTGCATTGCCCTCCGTCTTTTACACCACTGCTACTCTCTATTGTTATCATCTATGCATAGTCACTTTAATAACTCTACATATTACCTCAATTACCTTGACTAACCGGTGCCCCCGCACATTGACTGCAACGGTACCCCCTTGAATACAGTCTCACTATTGTTATTTTACTCCTGCTCTTTAACTACTTGTTACTTTTATTTCTTATTCTTTTTTGTATTTTTTAAATGGTGTTGTTGGTTAGGGGGTTGTAAGTAAACGTTTCACTGTTGTATTCGGCGCATGTGACTAATAAAATCTGATTTTATTTGTATATGGTACACTACAGCCCCCACTTCTCTCCCTCTTTGTCTGTCTCTGTCACAGTAACTTTCTCTGTCTCTGTCTCACTGTTCGCTTCTCACTGATATCTGATTCCATGTGTCACTCAGCAGCAAGTAACTTTTGAACTTTACTTCCTCATTCCCAACTCTCTCTTTCTCACTCAATGTGACACACTTGTCATATTCTAGCATGCTTTATCCCTTTCTCTCACCCTTATCACCTTCCTGATAAGAGTTAACATGTCTGCCTTTAGCTTTCAGAATCACAACTATCACATCTCAACTTTATTACGTTAAGTTTATGTATATTTTATATGTTAAGACCTGCACAGATATTGTAATTTTATGAAACACTTTACATTCAACCCTTACATTAGTGTTTTTATTACTGGGAAAGTCTTACTCTTAAAACAGTGCAACAAGTTCATTAAGTATTGTTGCACTGTGCTTACAGCAGTGAAAAGTAAGTAAATCTTTAAAAGCATTAAAAGCCCAGTGTCATTATGTAAGAGGTGAATACAGTGTGCAGGTTGGCATTTATTGTCATGAATCTTGACCTGGAGGCAGCTCCACAAAGTCATAAAATCTGATTTTAACCCTAACCTTAACCACACTGCTAATCCTAATGCCTAACCCAAACCTTAAATTAAGACCAAGAAGCTTTCATGAATTTGTACAATATAGACCGTTCTGACTTTGCAGCTGACCCATCTAGTGTCAGTGTACCATTATGTGAGGTTAATACAGTGGCTGTGTGTTTGAGGCGAAGCTAGAATGTTGTAGAGGAGAAACATAGTAAATCAATCAAATGGATTTTATAAAGCTCTTTTTACATCAACAGTGTCACAAAGTGCTTTACAGATACCCAGCCTAAAACCACAAAGAGCAAGCATTGCACAGTGGCTAATACAAACTCCCGAGACAGGCAGGAACATAGGCATAAACCGAGGGGTAGCCAGTGCCAAGTATAGTCACAGAATCATTGTTCTTGGTGAAAAATAATTTATATTTGCTTCACAACGCTCGCTGCAGTAGATAGTAATGACAGTAGACACTGCCTCCCTGTGGCCAAAGGTGCACACTACAAATGAAACAACCTTTTCAACCATCTCAGCATTTTCTAAAATGCTGACCACATCTCTCGCATTGAAACATAAATGTACACATACATGTTATTCAATCATTGCACCCACACTGCTCGCGCATGTCAATGAGCATCTGCATAGCCTCTCGTCAACCTCCATTTTCTCTGTCTCTCGCTCTCCCTCATTCCCCTCCCTCTCTCTCCCTCTTTCCCCTCCCTCTCTCCCCTCCCTCTCTCTCTCTCTCCCCCTCATTCCCCTCCCTCTCTCTCCCTCTCTCTCTCTCTCCCCCTCATTCCCCTCCCTCATTCCCCTCCCTCTCTCTCCCTCTCCCCCTCATTCCCCTCCCTCATTCCCCTCCCTCTCTCTCCCTCTTCCCCCTCCCTCATTCCCCTCCCTCTTCCCCCTCCCTCATTCCCCTCCCTCTCTCTCCCTCTTCCCCTCCCTCTCTCTCCCTCTTCCCCTCCCTCTCTCTCCCTCATTCCCCTCCCTCTCTCTCCCTCATTCCCCTCTTTCTCTCTCCCTCATTCCCCTCCCCCTCTCTCTCATTCCCCTGCCCCTCTCTCTCTCTCATTCCCCTGCCCCTCTCTCTCATTCCCCTGCCCCTCTCTCTCATTCCCCTGCCCCTCTCTCTCATTCCCCTGCCCCTCTCTCTCCCTCTTCCCCCTCCCTCATTCCCCTCCCTCTCTCTCCCTCTTCCCCTCCCTCTCTCTCCCTCTTCCCCTCCCTCTCTCTCCCTCATTCCCCTCCCTCTCTCTCCCTCATTCCCCTCTTTCTCTCTCCCTCATTCCCCTCCCCCTCTCTCTCATTCCCCTCCCCCTCTCTCTCATTCCCCTGCCCCTCTCTCTCTCTCATTCCCCTGCCCCTCTCTCTCTCTCATTCCTCTGCCCCTCTCTCTCATTCCCCTGCCCCTCTCTCTCATTCCCCTGCCCCTCTCTCTCATTCCCCTGCCCCTCTCTCTCTCTCTCTCTTACCTGAATTGTGTGTGGGGTCATAGCAGAGTCTCTCCCTAGGTACTGCAGGCCAGGGGACTGAAGTTTGCATGTACACCAGACCGGTTTTCATAACCTGGAATAGCTTGCGGCGGAGCGGGTACGGGAGGAGGTAACAGAGTTTGGCAAAGCAGCAGCATACACAGGGCAGCCAGGACCCCAAGGGGTGCACATTTTGTTGTTTCCCCTCGCACTACACAGCTGATTCAAAAAATCAACTATTCATTAAGCTTTGATCATTTGAATCAGCTGTGTAGTGTTACGGCAAAAAACAAAACATGCCTTGGAGTCCCGAGGACCGAGTTTGGGAAACGCTGTGACATACTGAGTTAGGTAGCGTTTTTTGAGGTGTTGCTTTGCCAAAAACATTGTTAACACAATAAGAGTTGTACATGATCTCTACATTTTATGCTCTGGCATACATTGCGCCTTTTTCCTATCAAGCACGGGTACCACAGCAACCGGCTCAAAACAACATCAACAACTTCAACATGCTACTGATGAATTCATTTACTTCTCAACAGTGACATCACAAAGACAGACAAGAAGGTCAACTTTGTGAATATTGTAGAATATGCTAACATTTAGCAGTAAACATACTTTTAGATGTCCTGAATAAACATATAACTCTAACATGCAACAATTTGAGGGATTTTACTGAGTTACAGTTCGAATAAGGAAATCAGTCAATTGAAATAAACTCATTAGACTCTAATCTACGGATTTCACATGACTGGGCAGGGGCGCAGCCAAGAGTGGGGAGCCTGGCCCAGCAAATCAGAATGATTTTTTCCCCACATAAAGGGTCTATTACAGACAGGAAAAGTCCTCAGTTTCATCAGCTGTCCAGATTGCTAGTCTTGCAGTTGAAGAAGCCAGATGTGGAGGTCCTGGGCTGGCATGGTTACACAAGGTCTGCGGTTGTGAGGCCGGTTGCTGACAAATTCTCAAAAATGATGTTGGAGGAGGCTTATGGTAGATACATTAACATTCAATTCTCTGGCAACAGCTCTGATGGACATTCCTGCTGTCATCATGCCAATTGCACGCTCCCTCAAAACTTGAGACATCTGTGGCATTGTGTTGTGTGACAAAACTGTACATTTTTGAGTGTCCTTTTATTGCCCCCAGAACAAGGTGCATCTGTGTAATGATCATGCCTTTTAATTAGCTTATTGATGTGCCACATCAGTCAGATAAATGGATTATCTTGGCAAAGAAGAAATGTTCACTAACAGGGATGTAAACAAATTTGTTCACACAATTTAAGAAAAATTTACTTTTTGTGCATATGGAACATTTCTGGGGTCTTTTATTTCAGCTCATGAAACATAGGACAACACTTTACATGTTGGGTTTATATTTTTGTTCAGTATAAAAGCACAACCAAATTATAATAGAAAAATGTCAGATTTTTGGTTTATATGTCATTTAAATGAGTTATTACAGCACTTTCAACCATTTAACAATAATTGGGTGGTTGCTTACATTTGTCATATTTCACACATGTACAAATGTGTATTATACAGTATGTGAATTGGATTTGTTTTTTGCATATCCCACTCCCCCATGAGACACCCTCGGAAAGTGGGGTCACAGCCAGGGATCATCCATTATTGACGGTGACCCTGGAGCAATTTGGGATAAGTGCCTTGCTCAAGGGCACATCAACAGATTTTTCAACTAACCGGCTCGGGGATCCGAACCAGCTACTTTACGATCACTGGCCCAACGCTCTTAAGCACTAGACTACCTGCCACTCAAAAGTCACAGCAAAGTTCAAATGGGAATACAATATACAATATGTTGTATTTATACAACACTTAATGTGTTATCACTTTTCTTCAAGGACAAGGTAGCTGCTCTGGAAAGAGCCAAGAACTTGAGAGGAACGTATATCTTCCTCAATGAGAACTATCCTGAAGTTGCGTGCCAGAAGAGGGAAGAACTTATCCTAGCCAGGAAAGCTGCCAGAGTGCGTGGGGACATTGCTTACATCCGCTATGACAGGCGCATTGTCCACCCTCCCTTCCAAAAGCCTTGAAGAGATGAGAGAGCCAAGCCTATGGGTTCATAGCTTAAACCCCTCAGCACACACACCCACACACACTTACACACATCAACTGATGAATGGACTGATGAATGTATATATTTTTTATCTTGCTTTGTTTGCTATTTTCCATTGTATGTCTATCTCAGATAAGCTAGACATAGGATGAAAATAGCCCATATTAATATATGTAGACTTAGAAATAAGGTTAATCAAATCAATAACTTGCTAACA
Source organism: Oncorhynchus clarkii lewisi (assembly GCF_045791955.1). Classification (NCBI taxonomy): domain Eukaryota; kingdom Metazoa; phylum Chordata; class Actinopteri; order Salmoniformes; family Salmonidae; genus Oncorhynchus; species Oncorhynchus clarkii. The sequence goes on from NC_092171.1 coordinate 26,523,019, forward strand.
TCAGATAGCATTCATATATTAGGCATTTCTGAGACTCACTTAGATAATTAATTTGATGATAGAGCAGTAGCAATACAAGGAAATAACATCTATAGAAGAGACAGTTATGCTTATGAGGGAGGTGTTGCTGTATATATTCAGAGTCATATCCCTGTAATTCCTAGTGAAGATCTTATGTCAAGTGTTATTGAAGTGTTGTGTTTGCAGGTTCACCTGGCACATCTAAAGCCTTTTCTTTTGGGGTTTTGCTATAGGCCATCAAGTGCTAACAGTCAGTATCCAAATAATATGTGTGAAATGCTTGATAGTGTACAGTATGTGATTCAAACAGAGAGGTCTACTTTCTTGGGGACCTGAATGTTGACTGGTTTTCATCAAATTGTCCACTCAAGAGGATGCTTCTTGCTGTAACCAGTGTCTGAAATCTAGTTTGGGTTATTAATCAACCTATCAGGGTGTTTACAAACACTACAGGAACAAAATAATCCACATATATTGATCACATTTTTACTAATACTGTAGAACTTTGTTCTAAAGTTGTATCTGTACCCATTGGATGCAGTGATCACAGTGGCTATATCCAGGAAAGTCCCAAAAGATGGGCCTAAAATGGTGTGTAAGAGATTATACAAAAGATTTAGATGTGACTCTTATGTGGATGGTGTTAGAAATACTTAAAGTGGACAGACTTAGGCATGAAATGCCAACAACAAACAGTGAGCCATTATACTAATGTATAACAATTATAATAATGAAAGAAAAGCATTGCAAGTTTGAATTTTGCAAAGGTAGTGTGGGAGAGGTGGGGAAATTATTGTTATCGATCAATAATGACAAACCTCCTGGCATTGACAACTTAGATGGAAAGCTATTAGGTAGCTGACTATAGCCACTCCTATATGTCATATCTTTAATCTGAGCCTTGAGGAAAGTCTTTGTCCTTAGGCCTGAAGGTATACATGCCACCTTTCATGTGTACAGAGTTAAATCCATGTCTCACGGCCCTTTGTCTCCTGCTTTTCCCTTGCCCCTGTCTTGTCTATAGTTCCTATTTTCCCAGTTTTGACCTTTTTGCCTGCCTTGAGCCTGAGCCTGCATGCCTTCCTGTACCTATGCCTGCCTGTGCTCGATTTAATAAACTTTTGTTACTTCGACACCGTCTGCACCTGGGGTCTTACCTTCAAACCTGGTAGTTCTTGAGAAAACGTATGTTTTATGGCTTTTCAACCTCTGCCATATCATGGACTTGGAGCTATGTATCTGATAGAACTCAGATGATTTTCTTTAATGGAAGCTTCTTTAATGTCAAACATGTAAAGTGTGGTGTACTGCAGGGCAGCTCTCTAGGCCCTCTACTCTTTTTTTACCATTGACCTACCACTGGCATTAAACAAAGCATGTGTCCATGTAAGCTGATGATTCATTCAAACATATCAGCAACCACAGCTAATGAAGTTACTGAAACCCTTTATCAAGAGTTGTCTGTTTTGGAATGGGTGGCCAGCAATAAACTGGTCCTGAACATCTGTAAAACTAAGAGCATTGAGCATTTGGTACAAATCATTCCCTGTGTTTTAGACCTCAGCTGAATCTGGTGTGGTTATTGAACAAGTTCAGGAGAATAAATTACTTGGTGTTACCTTAGTTTCTAAACTGTCATGATCAAAACATATAGATTCAATGGTTGTAAAGATGGGGAGAGGTCTGTCCGTAATAAAGAAATGCTCTGCTTTTTTGACACCACACTCCACAAAGAAAGTCCTGCAGGCTCTAATTTTATCTTATCTTGATTATTGTCCAGGTATATGGTCAAATGCTACAAAGAAGGACCTAGTAAAGCTGCAGCTGTCCCAGTACAGAGCGGCACTTCTTGCTCTTCATTGTAATATGAGGGCTAAAATTAATACTATTCATGCCAGTCTCTTTTGGCAAAGAGTTGAGGAAAGACTGATTGCATTACTTCTGGTTTTTATAAGAAACATTCATGTGTTTCGAAATTCCAGATTGTTTGCTTAGTAAACTTACACACAGCACTGGTTACAATGATGACATACTGTAATCATGTGGTTGAAATTCCACCCTCAAAGCAACATAGATTTTTGGTTGCGATGGAGACGTGAATAAAATCCAGTGTATTTTCCATGTAGATTCCACAATACAATACTATTATAGTATATTCTAAACATATATATGTTTAAAAAAGTGTAAGACAAGTGGGGTTTGAAAATGCTTTTATTGCTCAAGTGGAAAACATTTATAAATATGTTTTTCTTGAATTCTACTCAATTATTCACAGTCAATTCTTCTGGCTTTGTGGGATCAACAAATATTGGACTTTCTTGGAAGCTTTAAATGAAAATACATGAAATAACATTTTGATTTAATTAAATTAATAGCCAAACAAAGAAAGACCATAGACATACTGTTCTGCAGACAACATCAAGAGGTTCTTGCCCAGGCACAGGTGCACCCCACGGCCACGGACAGGAAGGCGACGTTGTAGCACTTCCTAGTGGCTGAGCTATGGAGCACCATGACCTGCTGGTAGATAGGTACAGAATTCTGCTGGTAGCCCACGGCCTGGCTGCTGTTGGTGGGGTAGACACAGTACATAGAGCTGCACTTGGCCTCCCAAATGGTCGGAGGAATACGGTTCTTCACTGTAATGGGTCTGGAGATGGAACAGAAAGAGAGGAAAACCCCTTAGGCAATAAATCAACAACAAATATTTAAACAGTAGAACTTACTAAATACAGTTTTAAGGGATAGTTTTCACAGGCTTTCCTTAGAGCTTGAAATTAACATTTTTAGACAGTCGCATAACTCCTCCCGAGGTCAGCATTTCTGAAAACCATCCCTTTAAGTACAGTATCAAATACTTTAGTGTATGTGTTGCTGTAAACTTACTTCCAGGTCCAGGGGGACAGGGAGCGTGTGTTGATGTTCCCGTTTCCCTCTGATTCCTCTGAAGGAGTCTTGTAGTAGTCTGAAGGAATGGTCAGTATGCCCTCACACCTCTCCTTCTCCCCTACCTCCCCTTTGGCCATTGTCAGGCCCAGCAGCATAGACACACAGCACACGACCTGAGGATGGGAAGAGATGGAAATACAAGTAAATATTACAAGTTATGTAACAAATGAATAGTGCTGAAACTTAAGTAGAAACAGACAGGATAGTCACAAACCACGGGACAGAAATGATTCTACTTGCATTTTCATCAATTAAATGAATATATTTGTCCAAATCAGATGTGATGCTGCACTGTACTAATGAATACATGAGGCAAAAAAAAAAAAAAAGAAAAGATAAATCAACCAGCACATTAGAAGTACAGTGGGGAGAACAAGTTTTTGATACACTGCCGATTTTGCAGGTTTTCCTACTTACAAAGCATGTAGAGGTCTGTCATTTTTATCATAGGTACACTTCAACTGTGAGAAACGGAATCTAAAACAGAAATCCAGAAAATCACATTGTATGATTTTTAAATAATTAATTTGCATTTTATTCTGCAAAAGGGACAGGACGACTGCACCGTTTTGAGGGGAGGATGGATGGGGCCATGTATCGTGAGATCTTGGCCAACAACCTCCTTCCCTCAGTAAGAGCATTGAAGATGGGTCATGGCTGGGTCTTCCAGCATGACAACGACCCGAAACACACAGCCAGGGCAACTAAGGAGTGGATCCGTAAGAGGCATCCCAAGGTCCTGGAGTGGCCTAGCCAGTCTCCAGACCTGAACCCAATAGAACATCTTTGGAGGGAGCTGAAAGTCTGTATTGCCCAGCGACAGCCCCGAAACCTGAAGGATCTGGAGAAGGTCTGTATGGAGAAGTGGGCCAAAATCCCTGCTGCAGTGTGTGCAAACCTGGTCAAGAACTACAGGAAATGTACGATCTCTGTAATTGCAAACAAAGGTTTCTGTACCAAATATTAAGTTCTGCTTTTCTGATGTATCAAATACTTATGTCATGCAATAAAATGCAAATTAATTACTTGAAAATCATACAATGAGATTTTCTGGATTTTTTTTTTTTTTTCTCTCACAGTTGAAGTGTACCTATGATACAAATTACAGACCTCTACATGCTTTGTAAGTAGGAAAACCTGCAAAATCAGCAGTGTATCAAATACTTGTTCTCCCCACTGTATATGGCAACAGAAGTATGGCAAATTAATCAACTATTACATATGATTTTCAGTTTAACAAAAAACCTTATTAGTTGCTTTCTCACACATGCTGTCTGTTTTACTCACCAGGTATTTCGACGCATTGTTCTTGAGCTCCATCTCTGATGTCTTCCACATCCTTCTGTCTGAGTGGTGCATTTATATTATTGTCTTGAGTGGAAGAACTGCAAGTACTATTGATTAGAAAAGTGATAAAAATGTGATATTATCTTTGACCTGCATATCGGTGGCAGACCATTGTAAACAACGGGAGATTCTGCAGATCTAAGTTAGTTGGCCTTATCACCTAATCTACTACCAACGTCTTTGACGTATTTGATACACTGCTGATTTTGCAGGTTTTCCTACTTACAAAGCATGTAGAGGTCTGTAATTTGAATCATAGGTACACTTCAGCTGTGAGACTAACAGGTCTGTGAGAGCCGGAATTCTTACTGGTTGGTAGGTGATCAAATACTTATGTCATGCAATAAAATGCAAATTAATTACTTAAAAATCATACAATGTGATTTTCTGGATTTTTGGATAGCCTCCTAACCACTTGCCCCACCAAGATTTATATGCTAAAATCGCCACTCTCTGTAACATCACAGGGTAGGACTAAAAGTAAGAAAAACTGTGATTTTCAAAACTTGTAACGAGTTTCTAGCCAGAAGGAGGGTATTTTCTTGCTCCCCACATCACCGCAGATCTCATAGTGTTTGAAAATGTGGTGTAGAAAATTAAAATGAGGTTGAAAGGTGGTTGAGTTGCCTTTTAAAACTGGATTACTAATTTCCCTCACGGATATTGTGCATCCTGTAAATCAAATAAAATACAATTTTATTGGTCACATGCACATAGTTAGCAGATGTTAACGCAGGTGTAGTGAAATGCTTGTGCTTCTAGTTCCAACAGTGCAGTAATATTTAAAAAGTAACCTAACAGTTCCCCAACAACTACCTAATACACTCAAATCTAAAGGGGTGAATGAGAATATGTACATTTAATTATAAGAATGAGTGATGGCCGATCGGCATAGGCAAGGTCCAATAGATGGTAAAAAAAAACAGTATATACATGTGATATGAGTAATGTAAGACATGTAAACATTATTAAAGTGGCATTATTTAAAGTGTCATTGTTTAAAGTGACAAGTGTTCCATTTATTAAAGTGGCCAGTGATTGGGTCTCAATGTAGGCAGCAGCCTCTCTGAGTTAGTGATTTCTGTTTAGCAGTCTGATGGCCTTGAGATAGAAGCTGCTTTTAAGTCTCTCGGTCCCAGCTTTGATGCACCTGTACTGACCTCAAATTCTGGATGGTAGCGATGTGAACAGGCAGTGGCTCGGGTGGTTGTTGTCCTTGATGATCTTTTTGGCATTCCTGTGACATCGGGTGCTGTAGGTGTCATGGAGGGCAGGTAGTTTGCCCCCGGTGATGCGTTGTGCAGACTGCACCACCCTCTGGAGAGCCTTGCGGTTGACGGCGGTGCAGTTGCCATACAAGGTTGTGTTATAGCCCGACAGGATGCTCTCAATTGTGCATCTGTAAAAGTTTGTCAGGGTTTTGGGTGACAAGCCACATTTCTTCAGCCTCCTGAGGTTGAAGAGGCTCTGTTAGGTGGACCATTTCAGTTTGTCTGTGATGAGTACGCCAAGGAACTTAAAACTTTCCACCTTCTCCACTGCTGTCCCTCCGATGTAGATAGGGGGGTGCTCCCTCTGCTGTTTTCTGAAGTCCACGATCATCCCCTTTGTTTTGTTTTGTTGACGTTGAGTGAGAGGCTGTTTTCCGGACAACACACTCCGAGTGCCCTTACCACCTCCCTGTAGGCTCTCATCGTTGTTGGTAATCAAGCCCACTACTGTTCTGCCGTCTGCAAACTTGATGATTGAGTTGGAGGCGTGCATGGCCACAGAGTCGTGAGTGAACAGGGAGTACAGAAGGGGGCTGAGCATGCAGCCTTGTGGGGCCCCAGTGTTGAGGGTCAGCGAAGTGGAGATGTTGTTTCCTACCTTCACCACCTGGGGGTCGGCCCGTCAGGAAGTCCAGGGCACATTTGCACAGGGCGGGGTTGAGACCCAGGGCCTCCAGCTTGATGATGAGCTTGGAGGTTACTATGGTGTTGAATGTTGAGCTGTAGTCAATGAACAGCATTCTTACATAGGTATTCCTTTTGTCCAGATAAGATATGGCAGTGTGCAGTTGTGATGGCGATTGCATCGTCTGTTGACCTGTTGGGGCGGTATGCAAACTGAAGTGGGTCTAGGGTGGCCGGTAAGGTGGAGGTGATATGATCCTTGACTAGTCTCTCAAAGCACTTAATGATGACAGCGGTGAGCGCTACGGGGCGGTAGTCATTTAGTTAAGTTATCTTTGCCTTCTTGAGTACAGGAAAAATGGTGACCATCTTGAAGCATGTGGGGACAGCAGACCGGGATAGGGAGTGATTGAATATGTCCGTAAACACACCAGCCAGCTGGTCTGCACATGCTCTGAGGACGTGGCTAGGGATATCTTCTGGGCCAGCAGCCTTGCGGGGGTTTACACGTTTAAATATTTTACTCACGTCGGCCACGGAGAAAGAGGGGGAGGGGGGGGGCACGCAACGGTGGCACTGTAGCCAGTCCACGTTAGCGGGCCGCTGTATTATCCTCAAATCAGTATTATCAGAAGGTGTTTAGTTTGTCTGGAAGCGTGACGTCGGTGTCTGTGACGTGGCTGGTTTTATTTTTGTTGGTTTTAATATCCACAGTGGGTACAACATCTCCAATGCACTTCCTTATAAACTCACTCACCGAGTCAGCGTATAGATCGATGTTGTTCTCTGAGACTGACCGAAACATATCCCAGTCCGCATGATCAAAACAATCTTGATGCGTGGATTCCTGTTGCTCAGACCAGCTTTTAATGGTTCTTGTCACTGGTACATCCTGTTTCAGTTTCTGCCTATAAGACGGTAGGATCAAGATGGCGTCGTGTTCGGGTTTGCCGAAGGGATGGTGGGGGAGGGAGGGCTTTGTATGCATCACGTAAATTAGAGGAGCAGTGATTCTTAGAAGGTATGACTAGATTATATTATCTCTTGTGTGGCTCTTTTTGCTTCTCCTAGTGCAATGTTCTTAATTACTGGTCCTGGGGACCTACAGTTTGTGTATGCTTTAGTTACAGCTCAGGGCCCAGTTTCATGATAGCGATGGAATTTAGGTTTAGGAGTGTTTTAACGATGCATCTTTCTTACAATGGCCGAAGATGTAACATACGTTTCCCAAAGCATCACACAGAGATGACAGTTGCTAAGTGCATCGTTGGAGCATGTCTCGAAACTGATAGGATCGAAAGAAAGTCAGGGCTGATCTCAATTTAAATGTTACCTTATTTCACAATACTGATTACGGATCAGTTCCTATTACCACCTACAGCTGCAAATATTGAGGGCGCTTATTCTAATGCTTACCTAATAATATGCACTAAGTCACCATTAGGCTACACATTACACATCATTAAATATATTGAGACAAATTACAAACAGTAGCCTACAAGTAGGAAAATAGAACTCAATTGATTGAACATGAAATGTATTTCGATAGGACTGAAATAGGCCTATAGCCTACTGTATTTACATTTTAACACAGTCATCTCGGTTTTCACTTCATTCATGCTTGTTTGTATCAATTGCAAAGACATTGGCAACTGTATTTATAGTACATTTTGTTCTGAAGTTATCAGCTGTCACAGAGTGCTAGATAAACCATGTGATTCCATGATTAGCAGAGATCTTCTATGTATAAAATGACGCGGGAGGGCAAAAAAGCATCTAACGATGCACTGTTCTATGAGTGGTCTGAGGCAGGCAGTAAATTTAAAGGGTTTTCAAGTGAAACATTAAAAGCAATGGTTTTGGGAGATTAAATGATGCTCTTATGAAGTTTCTAACTATGAACTTAGCCTTAAAATGCTTTTGAGGAGCCGGGTCCATCTCAGCAAAAAACACACCTGATTCAACTAGTGAACTCATCATCAAGATCTTGTTAAGGTAAATCGTGTACTATTGCTGGGCTGGAACGTAAGCCTGCACACACAGCGGTTATAGTACAATGGATGGTCATTCCTGTAGCCAGTTGCATGCATCTATCTTCTTATCTTAATGATCAACCACATAGGTTGAAAAGATTATATCAGATAAGCAACGGTTGTGTGATACTCCTACCTCCTCCTACCCGGTTGTTGTCTAGTCATTCCCGTACACGCTAGGCTATGAACTACACAACAGCTTTGCTATCTACCTCTCCATCTAGACGAAACTCTGTTCTAGATAGATGCCTCCAATGATATGGTTTCCCCATGTGCTCTCTACCACTCAACCACTGCACAACATCACACAGATGAGTGAGAGGCTGACTGCATCCAGCCACTGTCCTATTTTAGAACAGGCTGCATCTACCACCACCTACATAAGAGAACGAGAGCGAGAGCGAGAGATGGAGAGAGAGCTCTTAAAGGTACTGTACAATACAGTACTTTCCTTTAGGGACTTCACCAACTTCCTGTGTCTTTCCTGCTAGTCCTTGTCACCCTGTGTGATGTGGTTCCTTGCGTCCCCTGTTGAGGTCTCTGTCAGAAGGTGTCGAGGTGTCATTCTGAGTCTGCTGCAGTGACTGGTTAGAGTCTTGCGTGTTGCTCAGGGCCTGTACGGCTTGGAAGCGTATTAGCACTTCTGTGACCCCATTTTGTCTGGAGAGAAGATGTGTGCATGTCAATAAATAAAATGCAGCTTATTTATCTGCTACCCATGAGACAACAAAACACAAAAAATAAAATAAACATTTTATTTGGAGTGCGGAGTGCAATAGAGATTGCCTCATCTGTGGATCTGTAGGGGTGGTATGCGAATTAGAGTGGATCTAGGGTGTCTGGGATGATGGTGTTGATGTGAGCCATGACCAGCCTTTCAAAGAATTTCAATGACTATTTGATGTGAGTGCCACGGGGCGTTAGTCATTTAGTCAAGTTTCCTTGGCTTCTTGGGCACAGGGACTATGGTGGTCTGCTTGAAACATGTAGGTATTACAAACAGGGCCAGGGATAGGTTGAAAATGTCTGTGAAGACACTTGCCAGTTGCTCAGCGAATGCTCTGAGTATGCGTCCTGGTATTCCGTCTGGCCCCCGGCCTTGCGAATGTTAACCTGTTTAAAGGTCTTACTCATATAGAGCGAAATCACACAGTAGTCCGGAACAGCTGATTTTCTCATGCATGGTTCAGTGTTGCTTGCCTCGAAGCAAGCATAGAAGGCATTTAGCTTGTCTGGTACAGTAGACTAATGTCACTGCGCAGCTCGCGGCTGGGTTTCACTTTTGTAATCCACAATAGTTTGCAAGCCCTGACACACCCGTTGATCGTCAGAGCCAAAAAAGTACATGCAAATAAAATAATATTAGAATCCAAATTGTGAATAAATTAGGTTGAGAAACAAACATGTTTTGTTGTCGTGGCAAAGAGGCCACGGACTCAGTAGTATAGTTAACATAGCCATAAGAAGCTGCTTAGGTGGTAGGATTGGATCTTAGTACTGTATTGACGCTTTGCCTGTTTGATGGTTCATCGGAGGTTATAGCGACCTTTCTTATAAGAATCCGGATTAGCTTCCCGCTCTTTGAAAGCGGCAGCTCTAGTCTTTAGCTCAGTGATGATGCTCACTGCCCTATCCCATCTGGGCAAGAGGAATACCTTTGTAAGGATGATGTTCATTGACTATAGCTCAGCCTTCAACACAATAGTACTGTACCCTCCAAGCTCATCCTTAAGCTTGGGGCCCTGGGTCTGAACCCCGCCATGTGCAACTGGGTACTGGACTTCCGGATGGGTCATCCTCAGGTGGTGAAGGTAGGAAACAACACCTCCACTATGCTGATCCGCACAACGGTGCGTGCTCAGCCCCCTCCTGTACTCCCTGTTCATCCTTGACTGCGTGGCCATACACACCTCCAACTCAATCATCAAGGTTGCAGATGACACAACAGTAGTAGGCCTGATTATCAAAAATGACAAGACACCCTACAGGCAGGAAGTTAGGGCCCTGGTGGAGTGGTGCCAGGAAAACAACCTCTCCCTCAATGTCAACAAAACGAAGGAGCTGATCGTGGACTTCAGGAGACAACAGATAGAGCACGACTCTATTCACATAGTCGGGACCGCAGTGGAGAAGGTGAAAAGCTTAAAGTTACTCGGCGTACACATCACTGACAATCTGAAATGGTCCAGCCACACAAACAGTATGGTGAAGAAGGCGCAACAGCACCTCTTCAACCTCAGGAGGCTGAAGAAATTTGGCTTGGCCCCTAAGACCCTCACAAACCTTTACAGATGTACAATTGAGAGCATCTTATAGGGCTGTATCACCACCTAGTATGGCAACTGCAGTGCCCAATGCATCACCAGGGGCAAGGTGTCTGCCCTCCAGGAAATCTACAGCACCCGATGTCACAGGAAGTTCAAAAATATCATTAAGGGCATCAACCACCCGAGCCAGGGCCTGTTCAGTATCTGGACCATCAGCATTTATGGGTTCGATTACAGGCTCAAAATGGCCAGAAACAAATAACTTTCTTCTGAAACTCGTCAGTCTATTCTTGTTCTGAGAAATGAAGGCTATTCCATGCGAGAAATTGCCAAGAAACTGAAAACCTCGTACAACCACTGTCACACCCTAATCCGTTTCACCTGTCCTTGTTATTGTCTCCACCCCCTCCAGGTGTCGCTTGTTATCCCTGGTGTAGCTTGTTATCCCTGGTGTATATATCCCTGTGATTCCTGTCTCTCTGTGCCAAGTCCAAGTCAACCAGTGTGTTTTTCCAGTGACTTTTTCTATTCTATTTTACTAGTCCTCCTGGTTTTGACCCTTGCCTATTTTCTGGACTCTGTACCCGCCTGCCTAACCATTCTGCCTGCCCTGACCTCGAGCCTGCCTGCCACACTGTACCTCCTGGACTCTGAACTTTTGCCTGTCCACAACCATTCTCTTGCCTACACCTTTTGGATGTAATAAATATCAAAGACTCAAACCATCTGCCTCCCGTGTCTGCATCTGGGTCTCGCCTTGTGCCCTTATAACCACGTCTCTGAGAAACATAGGATATTACAGTTTTACAGGTCCCTTTGATATGATATTCTTGAACAACGCTCATTCAGTTTGTTTTCCAGTAACTGCACATTTGCCAACAGCACGGAGGTCAAAGGCGTCTATTTGTTTGATGACATAGTCTCGGCAGCATGCCATTTCACCTGCCTCTTTTTTTTTGCCGCTACTTCCTCTTTCAAGTCTCGAACATTATGGCCTGGTCTGGAGTAAGCAGAACATCCAGAGCTGCCAACTTGTTGAAGTAGAAATTCTCATCCAAATTGAGGTTAGTGATTGCTGTCTGAAGTCCAGAAGCTGTTTTCGGTTATAGGAAATGATGGCAGAGACATTGTGTACAAAAAACGTTAAGATCAGCTTAAAGAAAACACAAAATAGCGGAATTGGTCAGGAGCCTGTAAGATGGCTGCTATCAACTTAGAGAAGTCAGGAAAGGAAAGAGATATTTGTGACTTGTTCTCAGCTATTGATTGACCAGTGTAAGCCACAGATAAACAGGTTTTAAATCCATATAATTGATATAAATTGCAATAGTTCAAAAATATGTTTTACAATTGTTTTTGGGGTCAGGTGACGTGTTCCCCTGTGGTTCCTAGATATTACTTAGCCCACACTGGTAGGTTTAGTGGAGGAAGAAGAAGCAACTTCAGAGATTCCTGGATGTTTAGAAACCCCCATGTAGCTTAACCCTGGGCCTGACGTCCATATTTCCTCTGACGGTGGTGTCATAGATTGTTGACATAACAAGTAGAAAGTCCTAGAAGGTCTGAGCCACATAAAACACAGGCAAGCCTTTCTGGAGTACCTGAACTGTCACTCCAAGATCTCTAGCTTTCCATTACTTGATGTATCGAGAACTGAATATCAAACCGGTTACAGTTTTGCAACTATGAGAATTTTTTTCTTGTAACTGATTCAAACCAATGTGTCTGGCCTGAACTCAGTCCTTTGTTGTGAACAAAGGGGAACTAGTTATGTCCGGGCCCACTATTTGGGACACACTGTGTTAGGGTTCAGCTCTGTACAGTGAAATTAATCATCCAAAACGCATCTAGATATTATCTAGCATGAATATTTGGGAATCTACCCTTGCCGTTTTGTAAATGCCAATTGATACCAAAATATAACTACATTGTCTTGATATCATGTTTAACACGATCCGGGAGTGCAAAACCATGATAAAGCAATGTAAAATGGAAGGATGGAAACTCACTGTGCAGTCCTTCTGAATCTCTGCTTTTGGTTACATAGTGATCAGCATGACAATCCAGGTCAGGGGCTGGTTTTATTATGTTCTGAGTGTTGACGCGTGGGAGTATCAAGAGCGAGGATTCGTACGTGTCGTACGTGTCTATGATTGCATAGTTGTATTATTACTGTGATACAATTTTAACTTTGCTATTTTCCCAGGACAGTGAACATTGAGTCCTCAAAAATATTTTGATATCAAATTGCAGACAGACAACATCATCATTTGAAGCTCAAGACCAAATTAATTTCCCCCTGGTGGGATAATAAAGTTGATCTGATCTCCAAAAAGTCAGACTCAAATGGCTTGACAATGGCTGTTTAAACTGGCATACTGTTGCTGTGACATAGATATCTTCATACCTATCAGAGCTATTCATGACTAACTCTGGCCCATAACCATACAGCTTGCCACATCTGGCTGGTTGGCTAATGTCAGTATAAAATTATTTGGCAAACATTTTGTTGAGCCCTACATAAGTGATTTCTAGGCATAGACTAGAAATCACTGGGCACTTTAAGGAATGGAACACGAGTCACTTTAATAATGTTTACATATCTGGCATTAGTCATATGTATATACTGTATTCTATACTATTCTACTGTATCTTAATGTTTACATATCTGGGATTATTCATCTCATGTGTGTACTAGTCCACTATATCTCATTCACTTAATAATGTGACATATCTGGCATTACTCATCTCATATGTATATACTGTTTTCTATACTATTCTACTGTATCTGTCTGTTCCGCTCTGATAGTGCTCGTTCATATGTATATAGTCTTAATTCATTCCTACTTTGTGTGTATTGTGTGTATTGGGTATATGTTGTGTAATTTGTTAGATATTACTTGTTAGATACTACTGTCGGACCTAGAAGCAAAAGCATTTCGCTACACCTGCAATAACATCTGCTAATCACATGTACGTGACTAATAAAATCAACTACATTTTTATTTGTCACGTGTCAAATACAACAGCTACCGTGAAATGTTTACTTACAAGCCCTAGCAAGGTAGCAATGTAGCATTTGTAAAAAGTAAATATGGAAATTTGCTGAATAAATAAAGGAAAAATAGTAACACAATAAAATAACGAGGCTTAATACAAGGGGTAACTGTACCGAGTCAATGTGCAGGGGTACGGGCTAGTCGAGGTAATGTTACAATACCTCAATCAAAAGTGTGGACACACCTGCTCATTCAAGGGTTTTTATTTATCTGTACTATTTTCTACATTGTAGAATAATAGGGAAGACATCACAACTATAAAAAAAACACATGGAATATTTTGCCTACAGCCTACAGGGAGGAGGTGAGGGCACTCGGAGTGTGGTGTCAGGAAAACAAACTTTTGCTCAATATCAACAAAACAAAGGAGATTATCGTGGACTTCAGGAAACAGCAGAGGGAGCACCCCCCTATCCACATCGAAGGGACAGCAGTGGAGAAGGTGGAAAGTTTTTTTTAAATGTTAAAGCTCCTTGGCGAACACATCACAGACAAACTGAATTGGTCCACTCACACAGACAGTATGGTGAAGATGGCGTAACAGCGTCTTCAACTTCAGGAGGCTGAAGAAATTTGTCTTGTCACACAAAACCCTGACAAACTTTTACAGATGCACAATTGAGAGCATCCTGTCAGGTTGGTACGGCAACTGCGCCGCCCTCAAATGCAAGGCTCTCCAGAGGGTGGTGCGGTCTGCACAACGCATCACCGGGAGTCAAACTACCTGCCCTCCATGACACCTACAGCACCCGATGTCACAGGAAACCCAAAAAGATCATCAAGGACATCAACCCCCCCAAGCCACTGCCTGTTCACAACGTTACGATCCCGAAGGCAAGGTCAATACAGGTGCATCAAAGCTAGGACCAGGAGACTGAAAAACAGCTTCAAGGCCATCAGACTGTTAAACAGCAATTAAAAACTAATTTGAGGCTGCTGCCTACATTGAGACCAAATCCCTGGCCAATTGAATACATGGGTCACTTGTCACTTTATACAATGCTCTCTAAATAATGCCACTTTAATAATGTTTACCTATCTTACATTACTCATATCATATGTACAGTTGAAGTCGGAAGTTTACATGCAGTTTTTCACAATTTCTGACGTTTAATCCTAGTAAAAATTCCCTGTCTTAGGTCAGTTAGGATCCCCACATTATTTTAAGAATGTGAAATGTCAGAATAATAGTGGAGAGAATAATTTATTTGAACTTTTATTTCTTTCATCACATTCCCAGTGGGTCATAAGTTTACATGCACTCAATTAGTATTTGGTAGCATTGCCTTTAAATTGTTAACTTGGGTCAAACCTTTCGGGTAGCCTTCCAAAAGCTTCCCACAATAAGTTGGGTGAATTTTGGCCCATTCCTCCTGACAGAGCTGGTGTAACTGAGTCAGGTTTGTAGGCCTCTTTGCTCGCACATGCTTTTTGAGTTCTGCCAACAAATGTTATATAGGATTGAGGTCAGGGCTTTGTGATGGCCACTCCATTATCTTGACGTTGTCCTTAAGCCATTTTGCAGCGACTTTGGAAGTATGCTTGGGGTCACTTTCCATTTGGAAGACCCATTTGCGACCAAGCTTTAACTTCCTGACTGATGTCTTGGGATGTTGCTTCAATAAACCCACACAATTTTCGTACCTCTTGATGCCATCTATTTTGTGAAGTGCACCAGTCCCTCCTGCAGCAAAGCACTACCACAACATGATTCTGCCACCCCCGTGCCTCACGGTTGTGATGGTGTTCTTCGGCTTGCAAGCCGCCCCCTTTTTCCTCCAAACATAACGATGGTCATTACGGCCAAACAGTTCTATTTTTGTCATTATGGCCAAACAGACCAGAGGACATTTCTCCAAAAGTATCATACTTTTCAACATGTGCAGTTGCAACCGTAGTCTGGCTTTTATGGTGGTTTTGGAGCAGGGGTTTCTTCCTTGCTGAGCGGCCTTTCAGGTTATATTGATATATGACTCGTTTTTACTGTGGATATAAATACTTTTGTACCTGTTCAAATCAAATCAAATCAAATGTATTTATATAGCCCTTCGTACATCAGCTGATATCTCAAAGTGCTGTACAGAAACCCAGCCTAAAACCCCAAACAGCAAGCAATGCAGGTGTAGAAGCACGGTGGCTAGGAAAAACTACCTAGAAAGGCCAAAACCTAGGAAGAAACCTAGAGAGGAACCAGGCTATATGGGGTGGCCAGTCCTCTTCTGGCTGTGCCGGGTGGAGATTATTATTCTGTTTCCTCCAGCATCTTCACAAGGTCCTTTGCTGTTGTTCTGGGATAGATTAGCATTTTTCGCACCAAAGTACGTTCATCTCTAGGAGACAGAACGCATCTCATTCCTGAGCGGTATGACGGCTGCTTGGTCCCATGGTGTTTATACTTGCGTACTATTGTTTGTACAGATGAACGTGGTACCTTCAGGCGTTTGTAAATTGCTCCCAAGGATGAACCAGACTTGTGGAGGTCTACAATTTTCTTTCTGAGGTCTGGGCTGATTTCTTCTATGTTTTCCCATGATGTCATTCAAAGAGGCACTGAGAATTAAGGTAGGCTCTGAATACATCCACAGGTACACCTCCAATTAACTAAAATGATGTCAATTAGCCTATCAGAAGCCATGACATATTTTTCTGTTTAAAGGCACAGTCAACTTAGTGTATGTAAACTTCTGACTCACTGGAATTGTGATTAAGTAAAAAAATCTGTATGTAAACAATTGTTGTAAAAATGTCTTGACATGCACAAAGTAATGTCCTAACCAACTTGCCAAAACTATAGTTTGTAAACAATAAATTTGTGGATTGGTTAAAAAACAAATTTGAATGACTCCAACCTAAGTGTATGTAAACTTCCGACTTCAATTGTACATACTGTATTTTATACCATCTATTGCACCTTGACTATGCCGCTTGGCCATCGCTCATCCATATACTTACATATTCTCATTGACCCCTTTTAGATTTGTGTGTATTAGGTAGTTGTTAGACATTACTGCACTGTCTATCATGACACTAGGCGAGACCCAAATGCAGACACAGGAGGCAGATGGTTGGAGTTCAATAAATCCAAAAGGAATAGACAAGAGAATTGTTGTGGACAGGCAAAAGGTCAAAACCAGTTCAGAGTCCAGGAGGTACAGAGTGGCAGGCATGCTCGAGGTCAGGGCGGGCAGAATGGTTAGGCAGGCGGGTACAGTACAGAAAACAGGCAAGGGTCAAAACCGGGAGGACTAGTAAAATGAGAAATGCAAAGCAGGAAAACATGGGAAAAAACGCTGGTAGGCTTGGACATACAAGACGAACTGGCACGGAGAGACAGGAAACACAAAGATAATACACTGGGGATAACAAGCAACACTTGCATGGGTTGGAGACAATAACAAGGACAGGTGAAACAGATCAGGGTGTGACACTGTCGGAACTAGAACCACAAGCATTTCGCTTCACTCGCATTAACATCTGCTAACCATGTGTATGTGACAAATTAAATTTGATTTGATGAGTCCAAATTTGAGATTTTTGGTTCCAACCGCCGTGTCTTTGTGAGACGAGGAGTAGGTGAACGGATAATCTCCGCATGTGTGGTTCCCACCGTGAAACATGGAGGAGGAGGTGTGATGGTGTGGGGGTGCTTTGCTTGTAACACTGTTAGTGATTTATTTAGAATTCAAGGCCCACTTAACCAGCATGGCTACCACAGCATTCTGCAGTGATATGCCATTCCATCTGGTTTACAATTAGTCCCACTATCATTTGTTTCTCAACTCCTTCTAGACTGTTGGAAAAGCATTCCAGGTGAAGCTGGTTGAGAGAATGCCAAGAGGGTGCAAAGCTGTCATCAAAGCAAAGGGTGGCTACTTTGAAGAATCTCAAATATATTTTTATTTTAACACTTTTTTGGTAACTACATGATTCCATCTGTGTAATTGCATAGTTTTGATGTCTTCACTATTATTCTACAATGTGGAAAATAGTTTTAAAAAACTAAAAAAACTTGAATGAGTAGGTATCCAATGTTATGACTGGTAATATACATGTAGGTAAGGGTAAAGTGAATGTCCATAGATAATAAACAGAGCGTAGCAGTGTGTGTGTGTGTGTGTGTGTGTGTGTGTGTGTCTGTGTGTGTGTGTGTGTGTGTGTGTGTGTGTGTGTGTGTGTGTGTGTGTGTGTGTGTGTGTGTGTGTGTGTGTGTGTGTGTGTGTGTGTGTGTGTGTGTGTGTGTGTGTAGTATGTGTGAGTGCTAGAGTCCAGTGAGTGTACATCGAGCCTGTGCAATGATAGTGATAAAAATGATAATACTTGTCGTTAATTAATTGTCCTCAACTGATATTAGCCTTTTGCCACTGACTTTGTCATGGAACAAAGTTATCTGGCCCAAATATGGACCACACAATGGACTTGAAATTCCCAAAATAAGACAATAACTTTTCCATATAAGTCAGCAGTAACTATGTGCACTACTTTTCATGCTGTGTGGTTACTTAGTGCTTACTAAGCACAGGATGAAAATCAATCACAGCATCGCAGGAAGTGAACCAAGTGACGAATTCACACGGTCACTAGGCCACTACAGTATAAAACTAACAGCATCACCTCAGACAACCAGACCAGGACCACAACACAGCAACAGAACAACCAGACCACAGTACAACACAGCAGCATCATGGTATCTACTTTAAGCTTCCAGTCTTTGACGGTAAGTGATGACTTTAGTTTCTTCAAGATATTACTGGATTTTGCCACTGGTGTCTGTATCAGCTGGGGAAGACATTAAAATGTGTGATGTTTGAAAAGTAAGAGCCCCAATGAAACCTGGGGTAAAGATCCATTTCAGAGGTGGTACCAGGCTACTAACAGTCCCTCGGTTCCTCAGGTGCTGTGTATGAAGGGGGTTTTGGTGATGATGATGGGGGCAGAGGCGGCCCCCCGTGCCCATCCAGAGAAGACAGAGAGTCACACACGGACCACACTGCAGACACACAAGAAGCCTGCAGAGTCAGAGTCTTCAGGTCCCGACACAGTAATTCTCCCCCTGCACCTAGACCCAAATTACTTGGTTCCTTTCCATTCCATCAGACCTATTTACAACCATTCAATCTCCCCATGGACTTACAAGTAAGAACATGTAGCTTACACATACACAATGCAAATGTCACAATACAAGGGGACATCGATACCAACACCAAGACACACACACACAAGTTTTGTGCTTCTATCCTTGTGGGGACCTCAAATGTATTTGCATTCAAAATCCTATTTTTCTTACCCCTAACATTAACCTTAAACCGAACCATTAACCCCTTACCCTAACCATAATTCTAAACCTAACCCTTAAAAGCTTAAAATAGCCTTTGTCCTCATGGGGAGGTCGGACATTTTTCTTGTTTTACTATCCCCCCCCCCCCCCCCCCCCCCCCCCCCCCCCCACACACACACACACACACACTGTTTTTATACCGTTCATACCTTTAAGATGCTTGCTTTGAAAGTATGAGAAATGATCAACTGTGCTCTGTTGAATACATCTCTAATATCGTCCTCTCTCTCCAGCACTACCTATGATGATAGACGCTTTCCCGCCATCATCTCGGAGGTCAGGTGCTCTCTGAAGGGATGTCTGAACATCAAGGGTAAGGAGGACAGGAACCTGAAGTCCAAACCCATCTTCTACCAGATCCTGGTCCTGAGGAAGGTGATGGGAAGTGGGAAGAAATGCCACTACCGGCTGGAGTCAAAGGTCATCTCGGTGGGCTGCACCTGTGTCAGGCCTACCATCGAACAGTAATGATATTAGAGTGACGAGGTCCAGCCTGGTGGCACAGCTGGTTGGGCCATGGTGCTGGCAATATCAATGTTGAAGGCTCAATCCCTACGTGTGTAGAATGTATTGAGAGTATTTGTGTGTTGGTTTTATGTAGCTTTGGCTGTGTCATTAAAAGATTGATTTGAATAAATCAAATATGGATATGTTTTCTATTGAGCTTTAAATCACACAATTGATTATGTATTGTTTATTTTGGGGTTATTTCATGTATTGGATAATATTTTCATTTGATTTAAATAAAGAAATTCACAATCAATTCAAAACAACTCTTTTTATTCCTTTTTGTCATCTAAAATGGAGCACAATTTCTGTACAGTAACAAACAACCACAACATACCCTGACCTCAGTAGAGTTACAATGATGTTGGCTCAGACAGACTCAAGTTTACAAACCAAACACATTAATGAAATTTGAGTTAAAACCTTGCCTGAAGGTGTGAGCTCAAAGCACAATGTGTGATATCAAAGTGGTTTTACTGAAGTATAAACACTCTGGCTCATGCTCATACTTACACTCACGCTCACACACATGCCCCCACTTCCCCCGGCCCACCAACCACAAACTCCACACACACACCAATGGCACTGTCGGCACATTAGTGAGAATCCTGAGCCGAACTCTGTTTCAGCTCAATCTTTTTTGTTGTACTGGTCAGATCCTAAAACATTCCTCTTCAGTCGTTAACTTGACCACCTCTCACGTGTCATCATTAAAATCTCATAGTCTCAGAGTCTTTTCTCCAAACAACTGAACCCAGAGGGCTACAGGCTGGCGAATGGCCTCCCAAAATGGCTTCCAAAATAAGTTCAGCTTGTGTTGTGATCAGGCCGTCATGACACCTACAACACAGAGTTCAGAGATAGGGCAGTTAGCTAAGACACAAGCATGCGCACACACCTGACTAGTGCACATGTAAGTAAGCATACAAACAACAAGGATCTCTTACACTGACTTTTACTTTTTTAATTGATATTGAGTGACATATCACATACATCTGTAAGTAGTACATGTACGTGCAACACAGTCTATTCTACGACTAATCACAACTACTATGTCTGAAAACATACAAAGAAACTAGCAGTACAGATGTAGGATCTTAGTTTGCCACAACAGGAAAATAATCCTGCAGCAACAGGAAATGTGATTATAATTCATGTGATTATAATGCATAGAGATTTTGTGGGGGTTGATACATTTTTCATTAGGGCAAATCAAGTCTGACATTTCAAAGTGGAAATTACAAAATTTAGAAGCCTTTTAAAACTCAAATACATCTCAAGTTTGCATTTCAGCATGTTTTAGCTTGCGTAATACATTACTAGGAGTTTTAGTTAACTAAAACATCAACCTCTAAGAAAAATGTCAGAGGCAATAACTTATTTCTCTGCTCCTAGTACTGTATTATGCAAGTCAGCTGAGTTAATTCATATATTTATTCCATACCATGCCTATATCTTTCACTACTGCAGAGAGAGAATATTCTCCTTAAAACCCCTTATTTTAATGTAAATTCTCAGCAACAAAAGAGTGATCAAATTAAGATCCTACATCTGTACAAAATATCAACATACTGGTGAAAAGTAAGATCCAGTATGATGTGTAGAATGCTTTAAATTTAAGTATGTGTGTCAGTGATTTTATTGACCAGAATATATTTCCATTTCTTGCAAATAATTATGTATTAATTGTATTTTATTTTCATTTTATTTAGCCAGGGTAGTCCACCAAGTTACAATTTCCACTGTTTTCCAGGGTTTCCTGGGTTCATGGTCTATTATAAATGCCAAGCCTACAAAATGTGCCAATATCCACTCAGTGTGGTTTATAAATTGTGCATAGCGCTGTTATACTCCGCTACACTCAAGCGCACTACAAAACTACAACTTGATTTTCTGTCTCTCCACCATTGCTCTGAGGAAACCACCTCTGCCTGCTCTGAAAATAACCAACTTCCATTTTTTGCTTTTGTTGACTTATAAGCACAAAAAGATTGTATGCACACCTCCTATTCCATCACTGTGAATTCTCATCTGTCAAACAAATTCCATTTCCATTTTAAGAAAGTGTCTTTTTTTGTTGTATTTTCTCTTCTCTCCTTTTCTCACTGAACAAAACAGAGGCCCCACGCTCTCTCTCCATCTCTCTCTCTACCCGCTCTCCTCCTTGTGCTCTCTGTTTTTCCTCACCTCCACAGCGTGCTTGTCCTGAAAGAGAAACACAGGAACCACCCTTTAGATTTCCTGTCCGTTTCATATCAGGGAAGAAAATATTGGTCAAAAGTAATGATGATCTATGGATGTTTAGTCAGTAGAGTGTATCTCAATTACATGTGTATGTCTTGATTGTTTCTCAAACCAGCTACGTTAGATAGGGACAATAATAGTTTCAATTTTGTTACACAGTATTCATTCTGAACTTTAATATCACAAAAAAGAACATATCTCAACTAACTAGAACTGTTCTGCCATAATATAGATAATATCCATGACAGATTAAAAAAAGGGAGCTAGAGTCAGGGTTGGAGTCGATTCCACTTAAATTCACTTCCTGTATTGAGTGAATTGAAATGGAATGGACCCCAACCCTGCCTAGGGTATCAGTAACTCTACCTTCTCCTGCAGGCGTTCCAGCATGGCGGCCAGGTGTGCCTCCCGTTTCTCCTTGTTGTGCTCCATGCGCAGCTCCAGCCGCTCCTTGGCCAGCCGGATGAAGCTGTTGTGTTCCTCCAGGGCCTTCTGGGCAACCTCGCGCTCATGTTCCCGCTTTTCTGCCAAGTGCTTCAGCAGCTCAGCCTCCTGGCACTAGGAGGGTATAGAGGGGTGGAAGAGAGAGGGGTGAGTGGATAAACAGAGACCGGAGTGGGCAGAGAGCCCCACCACAATCTTTATCCCTTCGATAAAACAAAGCAGTCCCAATTAACACTTCAAGAACTTCCATCTCTACCCCAACAAACTGGGAACAGACAATTCTGACCAACATTCTGTGAGCATTCCACCATACCAATCTAGAAACAGTCAATGCTGTCTTTCTGTCTTTCTTTCCTTTCTGACCCCTCACCTTTCTCCTCTCCTCCGCGGCGTCCAGCTTCCTCTGGATCTCCTCCAGGGAGGGCTCCCTGCGTGGGGGTGTGATGGCGAGGGTGTTCGGACCCCCGTCGAATGAGGGTGGCTTCAGGATGACCTCGAAGGCCTGGCCGGACCTTCTCTTGTTCAGCTCAATCACCTCCATATCCCTGATGATGCACAGGTTCAGGTCCACCACACCTGCAGAGGGCAGGCAGAGATGAAGCAAAGTGTGAGATTGTATAAAGGAAGAACCCAAAGGAAATTGGGGACCAATGAAACAGCGGGGGTGGGGGGGGGGTTGCCATTTGTGTAGCTGCCATTTTTATCGGCCTCAAAAAAACAATATTATATTTATCTGATTACTGGCTCATTGACTGAAATGGCTTATAGGAAGTGCTGTGGGAATGGTAGGTTGATGATTGTGTTAGAATTGTGTAAAACCGTTTACCTTCTTTCTTGGTGGGCTTTTCTTTGGGTTCATGTAGGATGCAGGAACAGAAGATGGACGCTAGAGGGAGCTCCCGCATCTTGTCTCTGTATGCTGCAGGGGAAAAAATATTAAGTGAGATCAGCATTAGTCTCTCTCTATCTCTCTCACTCACTCACACACGAGCACACACACACACACACAGTACCTGCAAGAGTCATTCTGCCTCTTGTTTTTCTTCTAAAGACACTGTGGTGAATCAGATATTTCTGAAAGGCGAGACAAAGAAAATTGCTTTATCATCAGATCCTGAAATCTGCAAACACATGTTAAATCCCTGTATTGCTACAAAATCCCACTACCATTACAATAAAACTGGCCCATCGTGAGCTACTGTGAAGCCTTCATTCAAACCCACTCATCAAGAGCACTTGAGGCCCTGCGCTTGTCACGAAACGAGAGAGGGAGGGGTGTGAAAGAGATAGGGGGGTGGAGGGAGAATGGGTGAGAGTACCATCTGTATTCTACCGCAGAAGTGACCTAACCATTCTCAAGCCCTCTGTCTCTCCTCGTGATAATCAGATGGACAGATCACACTCATTACCAGAGCATGGTACTGTATTGTTATGATAAAACAAGGCAGGGCCTACCTAGCTTGCTCACATAACATACCAGCCTTATTGTCTACAGCAAAAAAGAAGAGAGTGATGGAAGGAGAGAAAAATACACCTATTGAATTCTTGATAATAACTTAAGTATTTCAATTTATGTTGGCTCCTGCTCTTCAAGCAATCACTGTGACTCACTTGTGGTACATTCATTTCACCACAAAAACAACAATAGAATCCACACACAGAGAATCTAAATATTTTCTCTCGCTCTCTATTTGTTTTTTCTCCTCTTTCTCTCTATCCACTCTCTTTATCACTGCCATGCTGATACAAAGCTACCTCGCAACAGTAGCTAGGCCACTAGGTCACACAATACATTCCCCCCTACATACTCAGGAAGAGTAGCAGCTGATTTCGCAACAGCTAGTGGGGATCCTAATAAACTACCCCCCAAAAAATGTCAGTCACGACTAGCTGTAGGACTACTGTTCCATATTGAACATTGCTGTTGTTGAGCCCGCCTACTGTGAGCATTGACTGAGAAGTAAATCCTTGAAATCAACATGCATTTCTGACTTACACTGCCTTCCAAATCAAAGGACCCCACACTATCTTACACACAGGAGTGAACATGCACACACACACACACACACACACACACACACACACACACACACACACACACACACACACACACACACACACACACACACACACACACACACACACGCTGAGATCACTTTCCACTGCAGACTCACAATCTCCTCATTGCATAACAACCTGCATAAAGTCATCTCAGTCATCTTGTACTGATCATCAACGTCAGCTTTCTCGCATTAAACTGCTTTGTCACCAAGTGAAGCACTTTTTAATAAATGCATAATAAGCCATGCACGCTGTATGAATTGCATAAACTGCAATTATGTGAATTAAAGCCACTTTACAAAATAATCTAGGACAGACAGTTTCTTGTAAGCATCACTACATTTCAATGTATGATCTCCATCTATGGTTACTCTGTTCAGCCAAACACTGAGCACACACCTCTACAGCAGAGGTGATGTAAACTCCCTGTGTATCTCGGGGGATGTCATAGTCAGTCTTGCACAGAATATCCATCATCTGACTGCAGCAGAGAGGCATCTCATACATACACTCAGATAGCTAAAGCCTTTTCAAATATGACACAGCCCAATATTTAGTGAACAACAGACAGACTTAAATCAGCTAAATATACAAGAAAAGAGCTTTGGAAATTAATATAACATTGTTGAAATTAATATAATAGGACAATTATCCTGGATGCAGAATGCAACCTGCCATACTTTTTTGTTGTTTCGGTAGTTTAGATGGACTCACCCTGTGCTGAGGAATGCTGGTGGTACTCTCCTATGTCTTTATCTTGCTTTTTTCCTTCCCTCTTTCTCTACTGTTTGGGCTGTGCTCTCAGCAGCATCAGCACCACAACCAGCTATTGCTGCATGACATCACCTCCTAGCCATCCCATTGGCCCAGAGGAATCCAGGCCCCTGATTGGCTGGAGAGCTGGTGGAGAGGAGCAAACGGGGGTAACGTGGAGGAGGAATAGGCAGGGGTTAAGGGGATGTTCTTTAACCCTTTGCTGAGTGGAGGCAAGCTGCAAGGATGGCAACATCCTAAATAGTGAGAGAAACAAGATAGAGGTATTTATACAACCCATTAATTAGGGTAATTACTATTTTAGCACTTTGGTAGAGCGTCTGATGGAGGGCACTGACTGACACGTATCAGTGATTTTGCATGAGCGTTGCATGTACTTTTTCCTTTGCAGCGCATAAGGACTTGACTTGGACTGAAATAGGTGCCAGTACTAATTTTGGGTGCCGGTACTGTTTATATTTAGGTGCAGGAGATCCACAATACTTTTGAGCAACAGGAGATTAAGCAGTAGAACATTTGAGGTGCAGGTATCCAGCTCCAGTGAGCCCCTGCCCAAGTCAAGCAATGCAACGCATACAATGCACTCTGTACAAAAAGTTATTTGCAAAATCAGAATCACAATAATGTTGAATGAAGAGCTGGCTGTGGCTGGTTTGAGTCAGTCAGGTTCTAGCAGTAAATGTCAGATCTATTACTGTCAGCACAGATGGATCTATGTCTCATCATCTTCAGTCCCAGAGATATTGATGTCTAGGCTACACTCACCTTGCCAACAGTCCTGTCTGGATCAGCTACCACACACACACGCTCATGTGTGCACGCACAGACACACGGTGTCTGGATCAGCTGCGGCCTGTCAAATGCTATTTAAAACAGTCCATCTGTTCTTCTGGTTCTCCTCCAAGTGTCTCAGTTTTAATAGTATTTAAATAAAGTTGAGATGTAAATTGACTTTTTAAATAGTGATCAATATACACTGAGTGTAACAAACATTATGAACACCTACTCTTTCCATGACACAGACTGACCAGGTGAATCCAGGTGAAAGCTATGATCCCTTACTGATGTAACCTGTTAAATCACCTTCAATCAGTGTAGATGAAGGGGAGGAGACAGGTTAAAGCCTGGATTTTTAAGCCTTGAGACAATTGATACATGGACTGTGTGTGTGTGCCATTCAGTGTGTGAATGGGCAATACAAAATATTTAAGTGCCTTTGAACAGGGGTATGATAGTAGGTGCCAGGCACACTAGTTTGAGTGTTTCAAGAACTGCTGCTGGGTTTTTCCACACTAAACATTTTCCCGTCTGTATCAAGAATGGTTCACCACCCAAAGGAAATTGAGCCTACTTGACACAACTGTGGAAACCATTGGAGTCAACATGGGCCAGCATCCCTATGGAATGTTTTCGACACCTTGTAGAGTCCATGCGCCGATGAATTGAGGCTGTTCTGAGGGCAAAAGGGGGTGCAACTCAATATGAGGAAGGTGTTCTGTTTTGTACACTCAGTGTAATTTGCTTTCATTTAAGTACTTTTATTGGTTCCATAATATAATGAAAAACACTAGAGAACATGCAGGGTGTGCAGGTATTTATTCCAACCCAGCACTAACACATCTGCCTCACTATCAATGAGATGTGTTAGTTAGTGCTGGGCTGGAACAAAAGTCTGCAGACCCTGCAGCACTGTGGGACCAGGACTGTCCAGCCCTGTACTGACAGTGTGAGACACCACAACGCTAGATTCCATTCAAAACTACATGTTCCATGATGCCATGCTTGGAAGCGGTGTGTGGAACAGATAGGGTTGCAAATTTCTAGGAACTTTCAATAAATCTTTTTGGGGGATTGGAGGATTCCCAGAATCAAGAGGAAATAAGCAGGCAATCTGGAATCCTCCAACCAGGATTTCTGGAAAACCAGGGAATTTATTGAAAGTTCTTGGAATATTGCAATCCTAGGAACAGAACACTAAGTGCTCTAAGAACATCCCAGTCACGTCAGGAACACAGACTCCCAGCATGACCATGTCATCACTCAGGGTTCACAGCACAAACAGGGAGAGACTAGCTGGAGAGAAAACAAATAAAGGCAGGATATGAGATAAAAGAGGGAGAATTTGATACAATAGGATGAAAGTAACCTGAGCCATCCACCAATTTAATTATCTAAACATTAAAACCTACATTTCTGTGTGAAGACTAACAAGCATCAATAGCAGGCAACATTAATATTGATGATTGTGCCCTCAAGGCGAGAAGTCGGCTGCATTCGAATGATGTCATAATACATGAGTGTTGTAAGGCAGGGGTGGACGGCAGGGACTGCAGAGTGCAGTGATTCAGGAGGCAAATGAAACAAACCCATTAACACAGCACGCAGTAGAGAGAGGTGGTTTTATCATCTCAAGGTGCATTGTAATTAGACACAGAGTGTTGGGGGTGCAAAGAAGGGAGGGTGCCGACACACACGGTGTCCTCATCTGCTATCCTGCTAGCACCAGCCCAGATGATGTCATGCAGCTTCATGCCAGCAGGAGAGTCGTGTGCAGAAGGGAGAATGTGAGAGACAGAGAGAGAGGAGGGGATGAGAGTGGATGCTGATGAGAGAATGCGCCTGTGTTGGTTATGAGCAGAGGAGAGAGATACAGTGCATTTCAAAGGATGCGGAGAGAAAGAAGAGGAAGGAAAGAAAGAAAGAGAAGGGCGGAAGAGAGTGGGAGCGGTCATGTGCGGAAGAACAGAGCCACAGAATTGGAGGCAGGAAAGAGAAAGAGATTGATGGCGAGAATGGATGGATGATATTGTTTGTATTACACATCTCCATTGTCTGCAGAAGTGACAGAGCAAACCCAATCACATTTATTCAGTGTAAAACAATGACATAAACATTCCTAGAAGGGGGAGAGGATGGGAAGAGGAGAGGAGGCTAGGGTAGATGATGTGTTGCAAGGAAAGCCTAATCATCACCAGTAACGCTCCAATTATGTCATTTCCAGCCAATCACAGATGCTTCTTCTTGTCTTTGCAGATGCAGTGCATGTATCTGACCCCTCATCCACATAGATCACATAATGACACAGCAAACAATGAGGACAATGTCACAAGGAAAGATAAGCATTATTTCACTTAAATGTAATATTCATAAATACCAGACATCAGATGATGCAACAACAGTCATGTTAGCATGGGGTGGAGTGGAGACCCACATGGTTTAACAGTAAATCTATATAAGGGTTGTGAGGGGAGAAGGGAGACAGAGGTTTTCAGTGCTATAACGTGTTTGTAAGGGGGTGGCACAAAGGTGACATAGGTTTACGATAAAGATATTCATTTAGCTTGGTATGGTGGGACAGTCTCTTGTTTGTGTGAAGGGGTGGGGAGGTCTGCAGTAAATCTATAAGTGCTGTTTGGGGAGTTGGTGTGGGGGGCTTGTCGGTCTGCAGCGAGCCTCTGTGTAGTGGGATGATGAACTCACTGCTTCAGTACCATGTTGTTGACCACTCACCCATACCAAATTAGACTGTCATTAGACTGTCATCTCTCTCTCTCTCAATTCAATTCAATTCAATTCAAGGGCTTTATTGGCATGGGAAACGTGTTAACATTGCAAAAGCAAGTGAGGTAGATAATATATAAAGTGAATATATAAAGTGAAAAACAATCAAAATTAACAGTAAACATTACACATACAGAAGTTTCAAAACAATAAAGACATTACAAATGTCATATTATATATATACAGTGTTTTAACAATGTACAAATGGTTAAAGGACACAAGATAAAATAAATAAGCATAAATATGGGTTGTATTTACAATGGTGTTTGTTCTTCACTGGTTGCTCTTTTTTCGTGGCAACAGGTCACAAATCTTGCTGCTGTGATGGCACACTGTGGAATTTCACCCAGTAGATATGGGAGTTTTTAAAAATTGGATTTGTTTTTGAATTCTTTGTGGATCTGTGTAATCTGAGGGAAATATGTCTCTCTAATATGGTCATACATTGGGCAGGAGGTTAGGAAGTGCAGCTCAGTTTCCACCTAATTTTGTAGGCAGTGAGCACATAGCCTGTCTTCTCTTGAGAGCCATGTCTGCCTACAGGGGCCTTTGTCAATAGCAAGGCTATGCTCACTGAGTCTGTACATAGTCAAAGCTTTTCTTAATTTTGGGTCAGTCACAGTGGTCAGGTATTCCGCCGCTGTGTACTCTCTGTGTAGGGCCAAATAGCATTCTAGTTTGCTCTGTTTTTTTTCTCTCTCTCTCTCATTAGAATTCAGGGTTTCAATCAATCAAATTATTATCTGAAAGAGCCTAGGGCAGGAAATAGAAGAAGACAGAACAGAAGTCATGTGTAATATGTATGCCACAGCAATGCATATTATTCCTTTCATCTCCATCAGATACAGTACGAAAGGATGATATGCTGTATTCCAGAGGGCCAGGTCAACACACTTCCTGAATCCACTTAACCTCCTCACACTCCAAACCCAGAGGATTATGTCATAAGGTAAGACTCAATATTGTAATGGCGGCATGAGTCATCTGGCTAAGTGAGACTGCTGGACCAAAGTTACCTTAACGATAAATCAAATGAAATCAATTCTATGACGTAAACCTTATTTCATATTTCTAATATGCCCGCGGGACAATATAATGATGTCATTTTGCAGAATGCATGTCGTCATTGGACACCACAGATATATCCTCTTCCCTGAAAACAAAGCATAGGTCTTTGTTACGACGTGAGAAATTAAACGTGAAGGCAAGTTAATGCATGAAATAGGAAGCACAAAGTTAATGTTATTGCATGAAAAAGATAAGTCTGCTATGTTGTGCACAGACAAAAGCTTATATGACATTTGACCGCATTTTCTAGTCCCCAAAAAGAGTTCAGTTGTGTCAACTTGTCGCGCAAACTAGATTTCTGTAGATTGTAGTTACACCATCCTCCTCATACAGCGTTCGCTTTTTCCTTGAAGACGTGATCACTAGTAGGCGTTTTGACATTTTCCTGCTGAGCTGTAAATTCCTCTGCCACTCTCCATATCCTGTTTTTGTTCTGTGTCTAGCGGAATTTGTAGTCCACGAGCTGTGAGGGGAGTGGAGGGTGTCAGGGAGAGGGCTGAGTGTGAAGGGTCCTGTAAATGCCAATGCGGAAGTGAGTCACCATCGCCGGAAGAACACAGCAACACAGGAGGCGTCTGGCTGCTGCAATTGTTTGTATTGCCACAACACTTTTATCTCATCTCTTCTGAGAGTCGGGGATTGTGTGTGTGTAAATCTGTGGTAAAACCCATTAATCTTGAACAAACTAAGGGAAACTTTGACCATTAAGAGTAAAGACCAATCTGTAATATAATCCACCCATCTCTCTTAAGGCTATATCAATTATTGTTGTGCAAAAAGCAGAGTTGTCAGAGCAGATGAAAACTACATCTACGGTACAGATCTGGAAACATTGAAGAGTTGGGCCGAATAGAGAGTCAGGGTGTGATTGGGCCCAGCCGACTCACCTAAGTCACTAACAAATGTGCTAAAAGTCATAAGCGGTTCTTCTGTAGGCTAATGATGTAATTTGCCTGCAGGAGGCAAAAGGCTGTATTCTCAGTCTTCACAGAATACCATGCTGCTGTATTTGTGAACGTGGGAGAGACCGTTTGATTCTTAAGCCAGGAGAGAAGGCTTCAAAACTACACTGCTCAAAAAAATAAAGGGAACACTAAAATAACACATCCTAGATCTGAATGAATGAAATATTCTTATTAAATACTTTTTTCTTTACATAGTTGAATGTGCTGACAACAAAATCACACAAAAATGATAAATGGAAATAAAATGTATCAACCCATGGAGGTCTGGATTTGGAGTCACACTCAAAATTAAAGTGGAAAACCACACTACAGGCTGATCCAACTTTGATGTAATGTCCTTAAAACAAGTCAAAATGAGGCTCAGTAGTGTGTGTGGCCTCCACGTGCCTGTATGACCTCCCTACAACGCCTGGGCATGCTCCTGATGAGGTGGCGGATGGTCTCCTGAGGGATCTCCTCCCAGACCTGGACTAAAGCATCCGCCAACTCCTGGACAGTCTGTGGTGGACGGAGCGAGACATGATGTCCCAGATGTGCTCAATTGGATTCAGGTCTGGGGAACGGGCGGGCCAGTCCATAGCATCAATGCTTTCCTCTTGCAGGAACTGCTGACACACTCCAGCCACATGAGGTCTAGCATTGTCTTGCATTAGGAGGAACCCAGGGCCAACCGCACCAGCATATGGTCTCACAAGGGGTCTGAGGATCTCATCTCGGTAGCTAATGGCAGTCAGGCTACCTCTGGCGAGCACATGGAGGGCTGTGCGGCCCCGCAAAGAAATGCCACCACACGCCATACTGACCCACCGCCAAACCGGTCATATTGGAGGATGTTGCAGGCAGTAGAACGTTCTCCACTGCGTCTCCAGACTCTGTCACGTCTGTCACGTGCTCAGTGTGAACCTGCTTTCATCTGTGAAGAGCACAGGGAGCCAGTGGCAAATTTGCCAATCTTGGTGTTCTCTGGCAAATGCCAAATGAACTGCAAGGTGTTGGGCTGTAAGCACAACCCCCACCTGTGGACATCGGGCCCTCATACCACCCTCATAGAGTCTGTTTCTGACCGTTTGAGCAGACACATGCACATTTGTGGCCTGCTGGAGGTCATTTTGCAGGGCTCTGGCAGTGCTCCTCCTTGCACAAAGGGGGAGGTAGCGGTCCTGCTGCTGGGTTGTTGCCCTCTTACGGCCTCCTCCACGTCTCCTGATGTACTGGCCTGTCTCCTGGTAGCGCCTCCATGCTCTGGACACTACGCTGACAGACACAGCAAATCTTCTTGCCACAGCTCGCATTGATGTGCCATCCTGGATGAGCTGCACTACCTGAGCCACTTGTGTGGGTTGTAGACGCCGTCTCATGCTACCACTAGAGTGAAAGCACCGCCAGCATTCAAAAGTGACCAAAACATCAGCCAGGAAGCATAGGAACTGAGAAGTGGTCTGTGGTCCCCACCTGCAGATCCACTCCTTTATTGGGGGTGTCTTGCTAATTGCCTATAATTTCCACCTGTTGTCTATTCCATTTGCACAACAGCATGTGCAATTTATTGTCAATCAGTGTTGCTTCCTAAGTGGACAGTTTAATTTCACAGAAGTGTGATTGACTTGGAGTTACATTGTGTTGTTTAAGTGTTCCCTTTATTTTTTTGAGCAGTGTATATACAC
Organism: Oncorhynchus clarkii lewisi; assembly: GCF_045791955.1. NCBI lineage: Eukaryota > Metazoa > Chordata > Actinopteri > Salmoniformes > Salmonidae > Oncorhynchus > Oncorhynchus clarkii. The sequence continues at coordinate 26,555,213 of NC_092171.1, forward strand.
TTATGATCAAAACACTCATGGCATTCTCTCAACCAGCTTCACCTGGAATGCTTTTCCAAAAGTCTAGAGGGAGTTCCCACATCTGCTGAGCCCTTGTTAGCTGCTTTTCCTTCACTCTGCAGTCCGACTCATCCCAAAACATCTCAATGGCAGTTGGAACCAAAAATCTCCGATATGAACTCCACACCAAATGACAAACTTCCACCGGTCTAATGTCCATTGCTTGTATTTCTTGGCCCAAGCAATTCTCTTCTTATTTTTGGTGTCCTTTAGTAGCGGGTGCTTTGCAGCAAATCGACCATGAAGGCTTGACTCACGCAGTCTCCTCTGAACAGTTGATGTTGAGATCTGTCTGTTACTTGAACTCTGAAGCATTTATTTGGGCTGCAATTTCTGAGGCTGGTAACTCTAATGACGTTATCTGTTGCAGCAGAGGTAACTCTGTGTCTTCCATTCATGTGGCGGTCCTCATGAGAGCCAGTTTCATCATAGCACTTGATGGTTTTTGTGACTACACCTGAAGAAACTTTCAAAGTTCTTGAAATGTTCTGTATTGATTGACCTTGTCTTAAAGTAATGATGGACTGTCGTTTCTCTTTGCTTATTTGAGCTATTCTTGCCATAATATGGACTTGGTGTTTTACCAAATAGGGCTATCTTCTATATACCCCACTACCTTGTCACAACACAACTGATTGGCTCAAATGCATTAAGGAGGAAATAAATTCCACAAATTAACTTAAGGCTGTTAATTGAAATGAATTCCAGGTGACTACCTCATGGAGCTGGTTGAAAGAATGCCAAGAGTGTGCAAAGCTGTCGTCAAGGCAAAGGGTGGCTATTTGAAGAATCTCAAATATATTTTGATTTGCTAAACACCTTTTTGGTTACTACATGATTCCATGTGGTATTTCATAGTTGTGATGACTTCACTATTATTCTACAATGTAGAATAATAGTGAAAAATAAAGAAAAACCCTTGAATGAGTAGGTGTTCTAAAACTTGACTGGTAGTGTACTTTCAGGACTCTACATGACTGCTGATGAGCATTCAGCAGGTAGGAATGGCTAACAGATGTGTGTTCTTCCACTGAAGAAAAAGCTTCATAGTGTTAGGTTCTAAATAAAGAGCAAAAACTCAGACGATTAGTAAAGCTCAAACCAGGTTTATTCCCCCAATGGGTCAGACAGCTGAAACAGGCAAAGACATGTTTGTTTCCACTACCACAAGTATATATACCCCAATTTGGATGAAGTCTCCTCCTTCACTATAAACATTACATCTTTATTGCTAGGCAGGAAGTTAAGTGAGGCGGTTAATAAACTGTTCCTTCTCCCTTAATGTGACCTGACCTCCGCCCCCATTCATCACGAATCCACAGCTCTCCACCTTTATCAGTGACTGCAACCATGTAATCACCTTTCCTTTACTCAGTACAGTCCAAGCCCGTGGCCCTTACCCAACCTTAATTGACCCCACCATATACATTCCTCCTACAGATAACCATTAACTTATGGTGTAGAAACCAGACTGTGGCACTCCTCATTTCCATAGGATACCTGGTTATTAACAATATTTCAAGTTTAGAAGTCAGAACTCATCAATATAATTAACTTGCACTAAACAAAATACAACAAAACCATTTACAGATGAGGATATTTATTTGAGGCAGTTTCCTACATCAGGCAACAGGAAATATGAATTATAGTTAAATGTATGTTTTTGTATGGGTTGATACATTTTTTGAAAAGGGAAAATTCAAGTCTGCAATTTCAAAGTGGAAATTACAAACTTTAGAAGGCTTTTTAAACAAACGCACTACAAGTTAAATTCTCCTGCATCAGGGTCATCAAATTAAGATCCTACATCTGTAAAATAAAAAAAGGATACAAATCAAATCAAATTTATTTATAGATATATTTATAGATATCAGCTGATATCTCAAAGTGCTGTACAGAAACCCAGCCTAAAACACCAAACAGCAAGCAATGCAGGTGTAGAAGCACGGTGGCTAGGAAAAACTCCCTAGAAAGGCCAAAACCTAGGAAGAAACCTAGAGAGGAACCAGGCTATGTGGGGTGGCCAGTCCTCTTCTGGCTGTGCCGGGTGGAGATTATAACAGAACATGGCCAAGATGTTCAAATGTTCATAAATGACCAGCATGGTCGAATAATAATAATAAGGCAGAACAGTTGAAACTGGAGCAGCAGCACGGTCAGGTGGACTGGGGACAGCAAGGAGTCATCATGTCAGGTAGTCCTGGGGCATGGTCCTACAAGCACATTATTCCATCAGTCATTACCCCAACTTTTTAACAAAATTAGGCTCAAGATTCTGACAAGAAACAGGAAACAAGGTGTTCACTTTGTCCAACCCTTATGCAAAAACATAACTTATTAAGTTTCAGTCAGTAAGAGCAAACAGAAAACCTACTTAAGTGGCACTGCAACACTGCAATAGTCCAAGGAGCTTCAGCAGTTCTTAAGAGGGGACCAGTAGGCATGCAGGTAGGGATAGAATTCCCAGTAGGCAACACACCAAGGTGCATCTTCATAATCTAAAGTGGCCTCTTACATCCTCTCCTTCGCTGTTGCTAAATGGAGTGAGCTGGTCAGACTATACTACATCACACCTTACCTGAGTGGTTACAGTAGACCAGTGCAGATGAAGAAGAAGGAACCACATTGGACTAATGACATACAGCCCTTCCCATTTGATTAAGGGGGGGAGGGGGGTGTTCTTACAGGTGAAGTATGAAAGTTCAGGGTCCTGTGGTAGTCACTGAGACTTCCTGTTTCGTACCTGCACCCATTCCCTTCTCTCTTTCAGGAAGTTCCCAAAGGCCGTGCTCTACTTGCTCTCCTCACTCACTGGAAGGGGAGATGAGTAACCTTAACAGGGGAACTTATATTCCCTGTATTTTTGTGTTTAATAATATTTTTGGAACAAATCTTCGCTTCCTACGTAAGACTTATTAATGATTGACTTGTTAGGAATGCAAGGTGACTTGATCTGTCCTCCCCCTCCTCATACGGGTTCCCACGGTTGAAGAGGTCACTGTGGCCAACACATCAGCTTCCTCTGAAGGATAGGAAGTGACAATTTCATTATTTCTTTCACTAACACCGGACTCGTGAACACAATTCTAGTATATAATACGCAGTACGAGGTCTCTAATACTCACATACACACACGATCAAGCACACAATGCATGGGGGTCACTCTCTCACAGGCACACAGACATGGACACATTCTGCCTCACCTGTTTGTGGGGTCATCTCCATGGCAACAGCCCCCCATGTCTTTCTGTAAATGCCCAATCTGCTCCTGTAGCTTCCTGCTCTTAGCATCCGTCTGGAGGGCATACCCGGACCATCAGATAGAGATCTCGAGCACACACACAGTACATACAGTTGTTTATAGCATTGTGTACTGAAGTAAAAGCCCCGTTGAGGCTGGGGGAGAGGGGGTTCTACTAAGCAATATGGAATTGTTTTAAAGGTCATACCAAGGATCATTTTGCTCTTCGATTTAAAACAAAAAATATTTTATTACCATTTTGATTTGGAGTTACTGCTATTAGCCATACAAATGCACTGAATAACAGATTTTCTACATGGAACAGATAGTCCCCCCCCAAAAAAAAAAATCAAAAGGAAGTGTCTGTCTTATATCTGGGATAGAGAGCGAAGATCAGGAAACAATAGTTATGCATTAAAAAAAACATTTAAAATCCATTTAACTTTTGGCACTGAACAGTCTCTATTATACAGTACACACCTACTCATTCCAGGGTTTTTCTTTATTTTTACTAGAGAATGCCAAGAGTGTGATAAGCTATCAAAGGCAAAGGGTGGCTGCTTTGAAGAATATAAAATGTATTTTAATTTGTTTAACACTTTCTTGGTCCCTATTTGATTCCATATGTTACATCATAGTTTGGATGTCTTCACTATTATTTTACAATGTAGAAAATAGTAAAAATAAAGAAAAACCCTGAAATGAGTAGGTGTGTCCAAACTTTTGACTGGTACTGTACTTATTCATTTTTTTCAACTGGTACCGGGGTCAGACGGGTCTTGTGAGGCCTGTGGGTGTCCTAGAGAAAAACAACATGAGAGTCTCACCTTTCCACAGCAGGGTAGCCCAAACTGTTCGGATGCTACAGACAGAAGTTGGCAGATCGGCGGTACCGACTTCAGACGTGGGGGTCGTAGGGTGAAACGGAGAACACATGAGAGTCTCATGGTCTGACAAACATTGCTGTAGCTCTGCCACCTTTCACTGCAGATGAAGAGGATGTGGTGGATTGAAACCAGATATCTCGATCTTAAACAGGTATATTTTTATGGGGGCGGGACATCGACTCATTCGGGTTATGTCTTCCCCCCGTGGAAATCTAATTAGCATAAAAAAATCCCACTACAAATCCATTAATTTAGGTGCACCCGAGTGGCGCAGTGGTCTACACTGCATCTCAGTACAAGAGGCGTCACCTGGTTCGATTCCAGGCTGCATCACATCCGGCCGTGATTGGGAGTCCCATAGGGATGCGCATAATTTGCCCAGCGTCGTCTCGGTTTGGCCGGGGTAGGCCGTCATTGTAAATAATAATTTGTTCTTAACTGACTTGCCTAGTTAAAGGTAAAATAAAAAGTTTAAGCTAGAGACATGTTTTTTTTTATTTTTTTTTTTTACATTGGATGCTTCTCAATCCACCGCATCCACCAAAATCGCACTTCCGCATTTGCGGTCTGGGCTGGAATCATACAACACTGTTCAGTCCAGCACATTTAGAGATATACTGTATTATTAAATAATAATCCAGAGAGAATAATCTTCGGTCATCGTCATAGCCGTGTATATTCCCCCTCAAGCAGATACCATGACGGCTCAAGGAACTACACTGGACTTTGTGCAGCCAGGAAACCACATATCCTGAGGCTGCATTAATTGCAGCTGATGACTTTAACAAAGCAAATCTGAGGAAAACACTACCAAAGTTCTATCAACACATTGGCCTGTAGTACTCGTGCTTCAAAAACTCCTGACCATTGTTACTCTCCCTTAATGATGGCTACAAGGCCTTCCGCCGCCCTTGTAGCGAGGCTACATACAGACACCGGTTAGTCAGGTTGATTGAGGTAGTATGTACATGTAGATATGGTTAAAGTAACTATGCATTTATGATGAACAGAGAGTAGCAGTAGCATAAAAGAGGGGTTGGGGGAAGTACCTGTGCTAAGGTCTATTCCGCACTGGTCTGACCAATTGGAATCCATGCCTTAAACCTGTTGAGTGTAGGGGGTAGTATTTTGATGTTTGGATGAAAAACGTACCCAAATGAAACTGCCTATTTCTCAGGCCCAGAATCTAGAATATGCATATAATTAGAAAACACTCGAAAGTTTCCAAAACTGTCAAAATATTGTCTGTGAGTATAACAGAACTGATACTGCAGACGAAAACCTGAGGAAAATACAACCAGGAAGTGCCTAAGAGAAACGAATCTCCCTGTTCCATTGCATGCCTCCCCTCCATTTAAAGGGATATCAACCAGATTCCTTTCTCTATGGCTTCCACATGTTGTGAACAGTCTTTAGACATAGTTTCAGGCTTTTATTCTGAAAAATGAGCGAGAACGATCACATTGTGTCAGTGGATGGCTGGGTGCCAGCAGAGTTTTGCATGCGCAACAACTTGGAGCAGACATTTTCTCTCGCTCTCCTATTGAAAAAGCTACGGGCCGGTTGAAATATTATCTATTATTTATTGTAAAAACAACCTGAGGATTGATTATAAAAAACGTTTGACATGTTTCTACGAACTTTACGGATACTATTTGGAATTTGTATCTGCCCGTCATGACCTGCACGAGCCTGTGGATTTCTGAACATAACGTGCCAACCAAATGGAGGTTTTTGGATATAAAAATAATCTTTATTGAACAAAAGGAACATTTGTGTAACTGGGAGTCTCGTGAGTGCAAACATCCGAAGATCAAAGGTAAGCGATTAATTTCATTGCTTTTCTGACTTTCGTGACCAATCTACTTTGCTGCTAGCTGTTTGTAATGTTTTGTCTGCTGAGAGAGATGTCCTAACATAAACGCTTGGATAGCTTTTGCTGTAAAGCTTTGAAATCTGACACGCCAGGTGGATTAACATCAAGCTACGCTGTGTTTTGCTATATTGCACTTGTGATTTCATGAAAATGTAATATTTTTTGTAATTTAATTTGAATTTGGCGCTCTGCAATTCAGTGAAGTGTATAGTGGATGCTGTTCCCACTGTGACAATTAAAATCTATCCAAACCAAAAACCATGGGTAGATGGCAGCATTTGCGCAAAACTGAAAGCGTGAACCACCGCATTTAACCCCCTAGAGTCGATTAACGCACCGGTGCATCAATCTAAGTAACATAATAAAGAAATCCCCATCAAAATCCGCCAGTTTAGCCTAGATACAGTGTCTCAATCCACCGGATTCACCAATGTTGCACTACCACATCTGTGGTGAAAGGTGGCAGAGCTAGAGCGGGGTTTGTCAGATCACGAGACATCCTAAAAATCAGTCTCCTCACAAAAACGTCTGTCGTGTCCGAACTATTACAACAGCTCTATGGAATGGAGACTCACGAACATGATAGTCATCGCCGTTCTGCTCTACGACCCCCACAAGGACAAACACTTCAAAACCTTGTTTCTTGTCATTTATTTTTTGACTCTTTTTTTCCCATCTATGAATGCGTTATTCAAAGCGTTTCTCTGGGCTATAGTAGTAAAAGCAAATTTTTTCAATACTTTTATAAAATAATATTATCTTTTTTTATACCTTTTATACCTAAAGGGTGTCCTATAATTCAAATAGCTAAATTATCCATAGTATAAACCATCTTAAACTTATAATTGTGGACGACTTCAAAATTGAATTTCAATTAATGGAATGATGAGGATGAAGGTGATTGAATTTAGAACAAATGTGTAAGAATTTACATGCCTCTGTCCGGCACTAACACACCCTGAAAAATACACTTATTTTTGTATTACTAACTAAAACAGTTGTTACACTAAGGTTTTTATTCTAAGAGAAACTAAAATGTTCAATTATATTCCATGATATTCTTAAAATATGTGTAGACTGAATATAAGCATGTGAGGTCTGCTAAATAATCAAGTTGATGGCGCAGTCATTTTTCCTCGCTCACTTTAGATGATTTGAAAACTAAATAAATCTCCAAAATTGTTATTTTTTAAACAAAGCAATTATTATTATTAATTAATTTAGAATTATATAAAAGTCCCTTAGATATTCACACAGATATATTATTAACCCTGTTTTTCACAAGCGTAGCAGGCTGTGAATTCTGCAATCAACGTTTCTAGAATTGGCTATTAACAGGACAATATATATTGGTCATATTGATCATGGCTCCTGAGTGGCGCACAATGGGATTGGCTTGCAGTTTTCCAGCTTTATCCACTGAGATTGTGGTGGGTGCACAAGGTTCAAGGCATGAGGGCAGGGGGCACGGGACAGTCCACAGAGCAGGGCACAGAAGACGGACTTAGCCCATGGGGAAGGAAGGGGGATTGCGTCATCCACCTCACTGGGTAAAACAGAGCAACACTAATAACGGTGCTGACTAGGAAAACGTTTCCGCTGTTCTTAGTGCCTGTCTGCAAGTTCAAACTAACTAATAATGGTGCAAAAACTGCCCCTTAGATTTGAATTTGGACAGCAGAAATGATTCAATATTAAAGCATTATAGACCTCTCACTAAAGGCATCAGTCAAAAGTTACACTTAAATCTGGATTTTATGAAAAATGACACGAAAAGCACACATCTGAAAATCCCAAACTCTAAAAGTAATTGGAAAGGTAGATACAAATTATTTGTGACATCTTTGTAACTTTGTTAAAACCTCTACAGGATCAGTGGGTCCCCCGTGGGACAGTTGAACTAATGTAGGCTAATGTGATTAGCATGAGGTTGTAAGTAAAATTCTCTAGTACATCCAATATTAAAGGCTATCAAATGGTTCTCAAAGACGCACTCTGGTGGTCAAACTAGCACTAACTAGCATAAGGTAACAATGGCTGACAATTAGAATTCTGTGGCAGCCCACAAGATGTGCTGCAGTATGACACAACTTTTACAGGAAGAACCACTGTAATTGGCAGGGACTCCAGACAATCCCAGATTACAAAGGGAACCAGCCACGTCGCAGACACCGACGCCGTACTCTCAGACAAGTAAAACACCTTCTTCGCCCGCTTTGAGGATAACACAGTGCCACAGACGTGGGTCGCTCCCGAGGACTGTGAGCTCTCGTTCTTCGTGGTCAACATGAGTAAGACATGTAAGCGTGTTAACCCTCGCAAGGCTGCCAGCCCAGACGGCATCCCGCGTTTACGGACATTTTCAATCTCTCCCTATTCATGTCTGCTGTCCCCACCTGCGTAAAGATGTCCACCATTGTTCCTGTACCCAAGAAAGCAAAAGTAACATCTAAATTACTATTGCTTTGAGAGGCTAGTTAAGGATCATATCACCTCCAGCTTACCAGACACCCTAGACTCACTACAATTTTGATACCGCCCCAATACATCCACGGATGATGCAATCGCACCACAGACTGCCCTAACCATCTGGTAAGAATGCTGTTCATTGACTACAGCTGAGCCTTTGTCACCATAGTACCATCCAAGCTCATCATTAAGCTCAGGGCCCGGGGTCTGGACCCCGACTTGTGCAACTGGGACCTGGACTTCCTGACGGCCCTCCCCAGGTGGCGAAGGCAGGAAACAACACCTCCACTTCGCTGATACTCAACATAAGGACCCCAAAAGGGTGCATTCATCAGCCTCCTCCTGTGCTCCCTGTTCACCCATGACTGCGTGGCTATGCATGCCTCCAACTCAATCATCAAGTTTGCAGATGTTACAACAGTGGTAGGCTTGATCACCAACAACAAGACAGCCTACAGGAAGGAGGTGAGGCCCCTGGCAGAGTGGTGACAGAAAAATAACCTCTGCCTCAACAAAACTAAAGAAGTGATCGTAGACTTCAGGAGACAGCAGTGGGAGTACACCCCCATCCACATTGACATGGCCGCAGTGGTGAAGGTGAACAGCTTCAAGTTCCTTGGCGTACACATCACTGACAATCTGAAATGGTCTACCCACAAAGACAGTGTGGTGAAGAAGGCCTCTAACCTCAGGAGGCTGAAGAAATTCAGCTTGGCCCATAAGACCCTCACAAACTTTTACAGATGCACCATTGAGCGCATCCTGTCGGCTGTATCACCGCCTGGTACGGCAACTGCACCACCCGCAACCGCAGGCCTCTCCAGAGGGTGGTGTGGTCTGCCCAACACATTACCAGGGCCACACTGCCTGCTCTCCAGGACATCTATAGCACTTGGTGTCACATGAAGGCCAAGAAGATCATCAAGGACTCAGCCACCCGAGCAACAGCCTGTGCATTCAAAGCTGTTTTTCAGTCTCTCTGTCCCAGCTTTATCTCAAGGTCAAACTATTAAATAGCCATCACTAGCCAGCCTCCACCCAATACCCTGCCCTGAACTTAGTCACTAGCCGGCGACCACCCAGTTACTAAACCATGCACCTTAGAGGCTGCTGCCCTATGTACATAGACATGGAACACTGGTCACGTGAATAATGTTAAAACTTTTTTTCCCATTTCATATGTATATACTGTATTCTAGTCAAGGCCATCCTATTCAACTATTGCTGTACATATACCATTCTATCCTACGTATTCTTCAGACATACTACATATTCTATCCACAATGTCTATACATCCCATCACACATACATACATACTCCAGATTCTGACATTGCTCATACTAATATTTCTCAATTCCATTATTTTAGATTTGTGTGTATTGTTAGATATTACTGCAGTGTTGGAGCTAGGAACACAAGCATTTCGCTACACCCGCAATAACATCTGCTAAATATGTGTATGCGACCAATAAAATTTGATTTGAAATGGAAAACATGCATTTCCTTTGATCACTTAATTAAACACTTCAGAGTGCCCTCAGTGCAGACCTACAGATGAAAGTGTGATTGTTGAAAGTGTTCCAGCCAATCCATACCTTGTTCATGACGACAATGAAGGGCAGCTTCGTCTTGTACAGAATTCTGCAGTAAAAAAAAAAACAAGAGTCAGAGTGAATAAGCAAATCAACACCCTACACAGGACCTTAAAATTCCACAAAACTTTGAGATTAGGTTGAATTGAAACCCTAGTGTTCACATTTATGATATAACCACAGACGGCTGTGGTAGCTATTGAAAAACCTGTGTTGATAATGCATAGGTAATGTCCCTACAGTTCTGCAGTACCAAAAATCTAAAATGGCCCCTAGTGTGTCATACCTGCAGACGTAGAGCATGTTAGACATGAAGTTGACGGGGTTGACGCTACGAGACTTATCCATCACGTACACCAGCACACAAGGGAAGGAAGAGGCCTGAGAACACATTAACACAGACACCAAACATATCACAACACTTATAACACTTATGCAGAACCTAGTCATATAATTAAATATTTTTAACAATACACATTACTACTACACACCAGAGTTTCAGTGATGACAGTTCCAGACTCTGACCAGGTAAACACCTCTATTTGTTCAGGCGTGTCAATCAACACATATCTGGGGACAAACGTCAATGGTTTGGACAGGTAGGTACTGGGGCTGGGCGATTTCTCAAATTAATTTGATTTATTAAAATGTATGTTTTTGCGCAATATCCAAATCAAATAATTGTATTGGTCACATACACATATTTAGTGCGGGTGTAGCGAAATGCTTGTGTTTCTAGCTCCCACAGTGCAGTAACATCTAACAATACACACAAATCTAAAAAGTAAAGCAGATCAAACAGTTGGAAACGGACAGAAGGGTGTGTTCATAATAACTAAACTGTTCTGCCTCGTTAGCTAGGAAATAGAGCCAAGTTTGCTACACTTTAAATATTAAGATTAGCTGGCTACTCACTAGCACATGGGATTGTGAGATTGTATATGAGACTTGTGTTCATTTTATATAATGCCTGCTACAAGAAGTTAAGGTGCATTATACATGGTTCTGGTTAAATTGAACAAAAAGGGCATTTTCATTGACAACAAACCAGATCAATGATTATTGCAAAAAACAGGATCAAGTATTTTGATAAAATATTTAAATTATTAGTGGGTCTTATGGTTGTGGAAAGCTTTGGTATAATTTCACAAGCCCTAAATTAATTAGATTATTGCTGACTGTTTGAAATTCAGTGTATTTTACCTTTGATTGTACAACAAAGCTAGGGATGATGTTTAGGCCATATCACCCAGCCCTAGTAGGGAAACACCAGAACAGTGCAAAGCTGTACTAAGTACTATTCTTCTTCTATGGTTACCAGGTCATCAGCTAACTTTCAGAGAAAAAATATATATAATTACTCATTATTGTATTGTTTCTTCCCAATGAATTTCATGACCTGAGGCTGCAAAACGTGGAGAATTTGATTTATGCAGCCCACATTGGACAAGTAATAACAATGGTGACATCTATTGGACAGTCAATGTATCAAACAAATACACATCCTATTCTGTTGTGAGCAGAAACTGAGTTAGCCTACCTGATCCAATCTTGTAGCGAAGCGATTCAATGACCATTCATCCTTGGGACCCAGGCAATCTTTGTAATTCACTGTGTCACAGATATCTACGAGGGGACAAGAAGGAGTTTTCTGTAACTTATTAGCTACGGTAGCTAATAATAGAATAAGGCAGTGGGTAGACCAACATAATTATAATGATTGAATTCTATGAACAGAACATCCAGGGAACTGACTTTTCTGAACATTCAATAAATGATTGGCATTATCGACATGATGCCAGTGCCACACATTATGCAGGGTAGGTGCTTTTAGCAATGCGGGTATATTTACATATACTACCATTGCTTAAAAAATGGATTGGGGGGCAAAAAAAACAGTCAGTGAGAAGCCAGAGGTTAAATACAATTCCATTTCAACTTACTCTGCCTGTGGGAAGGACTGTTGGTCATTATGGCAGGGGAAATTGAGACAAAATGTTCCTGTCATGAACAACAATCCTGCCCACCAGCACAGTAAGTTGAAGTGTAATTGTATTTAACTTATGACTTCCCATATACTGTTTTAGTGCAACTAACACTAGTGTAGTTATTTTAATATTCCGCGTTGTTAAAAGCACCTATATGCACGGTGGTGGTCATGATGATTTCTTACCGATGTTGGCAGGGAAAGGGACTTCGTGCACGGCAGGGTCTAGGTTGATAATATATGTAAGAGACTTCGTGGTGTGAAGATGGGCAGTGAGTCGCTGAGAAGAAACATTAACAAAGTCAGAGCTAGCATAGCTAGCTAAGTTAGCTACAAGATGGCCGTTACCAATGTAATTTTTGGGGGCACTGAGGAAATTGAAGGTCTTGTGAGCGGAAAAACCTGAAAGTTGTGAGAATTTTGTGCAAGTTCTCATGTGTGTTTACAGTGAACACTGAGAATGTACCCTTACAGTTTTAGACAGTAGCCAATACTATTGTGGCTATTTGAGCATAATTTAGGCCTACCAACAAAACCAATGGAACTTATTTGCATATTCAAGCCCGTCTCAAAATACAACACTGCCCCTTTAAAATTAAGCTAAGCTTTTTACCTGACTTGCTTTTTACCTGACTTGCTTTTCAAAGACAGCTTGAAATTTAGCCTACACGTTTTGTGCTCTTGTAGGAAGCAGTAAATCCTAATTTTTGACCTCTACTTATCTAGAACTGGGCTAATAACTCGCTAACTAGCAAAGAATATCAACAAAAGTTCACACGCGCGACTCTGATCTGAAAAGCTCATTCATTTGCGGGTGATTGACAGACTGCTCCTGGGCTACCCGCCAATAGATAGCTACTCCCTTGAGCTCTGACATTGCGTTGCTTAGAAGAAACATTGGCTGTTACTTTGCTAATTTACAGTTTCTTTACCAAACTGCCTAACTACAAAACAAATATGCAATTATGCTTAGTTTGGTTGAGTTTACATAACCCACATATGCAACGTAAAGTTACTGGTTAGCTTTGGGAGTCTGTGTATTGGTTGGAGTTAAACCATACACAGATCCCGATGTGTCCCAAAGCTAACGCAGCCAACGTTAGCTAGATTTAGGTTACCTGCACAAAAGTTGTTTTTCCAGACACCGCCATACCAAGCACTATGAGACAAAATGGTTTCTTCTGCGGAGCATTTCCAGAAGTAGTCTCCTGTTCCATCGTCACATTCACTCCTTTCTCCTGAAACCCCTTCTGGACAGGTCGTCCCAGCAGTCGAGTCTGTCGCAAAGGGCCCGCGTGTCTTTCTTATTTCCACCGCTAGGTGATGCAAGCCGAGATGTTTTACTTTTTCTTCTTTAGCATAATACAAAAACTAAATGGCAAGAGGACGATTTTCAAGATTGTTCCTTTCCAGTCAGTCCAGTTCTACACCTCTACACCTTTCCTTTCCAGTCAGTCCATTAAATAGATCCCAAACAAATTCAAGAAAGCGTACAGTATTATATAGAGCCCTAATTGTGTGGAACTTCCTTCCATCTCATATTGCTCAAATAAAAAGCAAACCTGGTTTCAAAAAACAGATAAAGCAACACCTCGCGGCACAACACCTCTCCCCTATTTGACCTAGATAGTTTGTGTGTATGCATTGATATGTAGGCTATGTTTGCCTTTTTAAAGCATGTATGTAGTTCTGTCTTCGAGCTGTTCTTGTTTATTGATGTTCTGTATTATGTCATTCTGTATTATGTTTCATGTTTTGTGTGGACCCCAGGAAGAGTAGCTGGTGCTTTTGCAACAGCTAATGGGGATCCTAATAAAATACCAAAATACCTGGCATCTTTCATTATGCGCACCTGCACGTCCTCCATTACCTCACTTATTAATCTGGCACTCCCTTAGGTCCCTCCCCAGTCAGTATTGGTCCTGTGTTTATGCAAAGACACTACTGTTATATTGTCTTGTTTTATTAAACGTTTCACCTGCACCTGCCTCTCGACTCTCAGCGTCTTCGTTACAGTGTGGCAGTGTCAGGCAGAGTAACACAATCCGAACTACGGATTAGTGACCTCTAGTCTGTATGTGTGTGTCAGGGGAGAATGACTGCGCCCTCTCATCGATGCCACGGAAGTTCACAACCGACCGGAGTACTGTGGGCATTGTTAGCAAAAAAACAGGATCCCCAATTACAGTGAATGGAAAAATTGCAATATTCGTGGTCAATCTTCATGTAAATAAACAATTAATTGCCTTTTATACACCAGATATGTCCTCTTAAAATTGCACACAGAAGAATTTATGAGGATAAGTAAACAAGAAAATGCTCATCTAGATGCTGCGCTCCTAGAGGCCCGGGGGCTTTAATGCAGGTAAACTTAAATCCGTTTTACCTCATTTCTACCAGCATGTCAAATGTGCAACCAGAGAAGAAAAAAAACTCTAGACCACCTTTACTCCACAAACAGAGACGCATACAAAGCTCTTCATTTCGCAACTCTGACCATAATTATATCCTCTTGATTCCTGCTTAAAAGCCAAATCTAAAGCAGGAAGTACCAGTGACTCGCTCAATACAGAAGTGGTCCGATGATGTGGAATGCTACGCTACCGGACTGTTTGGCTAGCACAGAATGGAATATGTTCCGAGATTCATCATATGGCATTAAGGAGTATGCCACCTCAGTCACCGGCTTTATAAATAAGTGCATTGACGACGTCGTCCCCACAGTGACTGTACGTATATATCCCAACCAGAAGCCATGGATTGCAGGCAACATCCGCACGAGCTAAAGGCTAGAGCTGCCGCTTTCAAGGAGTGGGACACTAATCCGAACGCTTATAAGAAATCCCGCTATGCACTCAGACGAACCATTAAACAGGCAAAGCGTCAATACAGGACTAAGATTGAATCCTACTACACCGGCTCTGACGCTCGTCAGATGTGGCAGGGCTTGGAAACTTTTAAGGACTACAAAGGGAAACCCAGCCGTGAGCTGCCCAGTGACGTGAGCCTACTAGACGAGCTATATGCCTTTTATGCTCGCTTCGAGGCAAGCAACACTGAAGCATGCATGAGAGCACCAGCTGTTCCAGATGACTGTGTTATCACGCTCTCTGTAGCCAATTTGAGCAAGACCTTTTAACAGGTCAACATTCACAAGGCTGCGGGGCCAGATTATCAGGACGTGTACTCAGAGCATTCACGGACCAATTTCTTCTACACAAGCAAACATGGCCAAAGCCGTGACTTAAACGGGAACCAACTTTGCCTCAATTCTAAAGCTACAGGGGATACAAATGAAAGGGATATTTGAGACTTCTCTCTATCAAAGAGATACTTTGGGATTTTGGCAATTAAGCCGTTTATCTACTTCCCCAGAGTCAGATGAACTTGTGGATACCAATTAAAATTGATTACATTTATTTTTCTTCTCACCCATCTACACACAACACCCCATAATGACAAAGTGACTACGTTTTTAGATTTTTTTTGCAAATGTCTTAAATGAAATACAGTGTTACTTATTGTTAGAACTTTTGTGCCGAATCCACTGTGCTGTTTCAGGTGCAACATTTATGGTCATGGTCACAGCAGTTTGTAGGAGGGAGATTCCAAAATGTGGGAAGTGTACAGGAGGGCATGGGATAGAGGGTTGTGTCGTTTCGGTGGATAAAGTGTGTGTTAACTGTAGGGGTGCCCATGTTGCCGGGGATCGGGTGTGTCCGATGCAAGAGAGGCAGGTTGAGGTGTCTAGAGTCAGAGTAGTGCAGTAGGTGTCGTATACTGAAGAAGTGAAGAAAGAGTAGGGTCAAGGGTGAGGGTGAGGGTTCCGGAGAGGATCCCTGTGAGTAGTAGATCTGTGCCAGCACAGGAGTGATCTATGGTTCAGTAAGGTTGGCTTCTTAGCGTTCACAGCAATGGTGACCAACTGTACCACAGAAACAGAAAATAGATGTTGTGGTGGCAGCTGCAGAGCAGTATTTGGGTATACAGGATTTGACTTCAGAAGAATTACAGGGTGTGTTGAGTGGTGGTGTCCCATCTTCCCAGTCCTTTGGTGTGGTGGTGTAACGATGTTCGTCTGAGGAAGAAGGAGTTGACCAAAGCGCAGTGTGGTACGTGTTCATATTTCCTTTAATTAACTGAACACTAAATACAAGAGAATAAATGAAAACCGAATCAGTCGCGTATGGTGCAAACACTGAAACGGAAAACAACTACCCACAACCCATAGTGGGCAAACAGGCTGCCTAAGTATGGTTCTCAATCAGAGACAACGATTGACAGCTGCCTCTGACTGGGAACCATACCAGGCCAAACACCTAGAAATATAACACACAGAACCAAAACATAGAATGCCCACCCCAACTCACGACTTGACCAAACCAAAATAGAGACATAAAAAAGGAACTAAGGTCAGAACGTGCCAGGTGGTTAGTTGGAAGGGTGTTTTTATTTTTTTTATTTTGTGTTTTTGTTTAGTTTTTCCTTTTCCCATTTTGTATCACAAAGCATAATGGATTTATATTATAGTCCAGTTGGGGCAGTAAAGCAACATATCAAATTCCAACCGCTGTTAAACTCCAAAGAAGAAGAAGAAGAAGAAGAAGCTACTTATCACGATTGGCTATCAGTCAGTAGTGATGTGTCTAGGACTTCCAGAAGCCTAATAAACTGCATGGTTTCCCTAGTCATAGTGGGAGGACCACACACCACATCATTGCGTCACTCCAAATTTGCTTCGATATGATGATTATTATATCAGTATGTCCACCGCTATTTCTCACATAATATATTTTACCGATACAAAACGATCCCATCATGTCAAATTAACAAATGATCTGTCTGCATCCATAAAATTGTACAGAAACATCCTATTTCCATCACAGCTGCATTGATTTATTTTTTATACGGTATGCTTTTACGCGCAAGAAAACTGTGGATGTTAATGTGGTTAATATGATACACTCTTCACTGCTAAAATGATAATGCATATAGTAGACCTTTCTATTAGTAATGGTGCATTTCACAAGGATCTCAAAATATCCCGGGTGGTTCCACTCCACAAGAAGAGCAGTAAAACAAATGTAGGAAACTACAGGCCTGTGTCAATCCTCAGCACCTTATCCAAAGTTGTTGAGAGATCAGTTTTTAATCAACTTGAGGGATACCTTCTTGAGCACAAACTTCTTTATGAACTACAATCTCGCTTTAGAACAGCTCATTTCACTGATACTTGCCTTATCCACCTTTTTGACCACATTAATCAGGAAAGTGAGAAGTGGAATTATACAGGGATGGTCATGTTAGAATTGCAGTAAGCTTTTGACACTGTGGACCATGATAATCTCCTGGTGAAACTGAAATGCATGGGTCTAAATGATGTAGCAGTGAATTGGTTTAGGTCTTATCTGACCAACAGAACACAAGTTTGTAATGTTGATGATATTCTGTCAGAGGCCAAAGAAATATCCTGTGGACTATTGCATTAGGGCCTCTTATTTCTTATATTATACGTTACTGATATTCCAGATACAGTAAAGTGCAAACTCTTGCTTTATGCAGATGATTCAGCCTTACTGGTATCAGGGAAGGATACAGTTTAGGTAGAGGAGACCCTGAGTAAGGTATTGCATTTAGTTAGAGATTGGTTGTCTGACAACAAATTATCACTACATTTGGGAAAAACTGAATCGATTTTGTTTGAAACAAAACGTAGTTGCTTTGGGCTGACAATATAAAGGTAAACTGTGCAGGCAAAGAGATTGAATCTAAAATAAGTGTATCTTATCGTGGTGTGTCCCTTGATCAATCCATTTCTGGAGACCTGACTGCTGCTAAAGTTCTTTCTAAACAAATTGAAATGTTTATATCGTAACACTAGATATTTTAACATTAAGTTAAAAAAGTTCAGATAAAAAACTTATTGTCTCAACCTTGATTCAGTGTAATTTTGATTATGCTTGCTCTGCTGGTATAGTGGGCTTTCAAAAAAACTGAAAAAAAGAATGCAGGTCATGCAAAGTAATGTTATCAGGTATATGCTGAATATCTTCCCTAGGACCCACATAGGGGTACAGGAGTTCCATGGGGTGGGCTTGTTGCCTTTGGAATCCAGAGTGGACCTACTTAAACGTAATCATATGTTTGACATCTTAAATGATTGAGCCCCAGGTTACATGAAAAACCACATGGATATGGTCTATAACCAACACAGTCACAATATCAGAGCTAGTGTTATGTCTTGTAAAATCCCAAGAGTAAACAGTACTGCGAGGAGGACGTTTTTCCATACAGGCATTTGTCTATGGAATCGCCTTCCCTTGGAAATCAAGCAAAGGAAAAAGTCAAATAGCTTTAAAAAGCAGGCAAAGATTTTCATTTGGACAAGGTTGTCCAAGTAAGAGAAACCAATCCACTGCCCCTTGTGCACCCTACTTCTGGTCAGGTGTATTTATTTGAAGGATTGGTATGATGTGCAATTATTTTCAAGTCATATCCTCTGTGTCCACATTGTACATATTCTTGTATATGTCTGCTACCCAAAATAAATTAAATTCAATCCAGGTGTAGGGTGCTGAGGACAAACTCAGCCTGCTGCTCTCCTCCCACACCCAAACCTATTGGGTCCTGATTGTAACAGTGGAGCCCAGTGTGCACTGCAGGATCCAGAGATGGCATCAGTGAAGCTGGAAGACTGCATTCAAATTCTGGGGCTGAACGTTATTAAAGCTGAAGAGGAAGAGGGAAAACTGTTTATCGAGGAAAGAGCAGGCCTTAACAAGAGGGGGTAAATAGTTTGACCAAATTACTATATCCCCATTTTATTTTTAGAGGTAGATATTATCTCATTATGATACTATTATGATTTGCCAACAAAATGTTACATTTGTTTGTTCACCATAGCTTTACCTGGAGTACTCGAAGATTCATCTGAGAGATAGACTTTACTCCTGCTCTGACTGTGGGAGGAGATACTTTCACCAGTCTAGCCTGCAAATACATCAGCGAATACATACTTGAGAGAAACCTAACTCCTGTTCTATCTGTGGGGTGAGTTTATCAATACAGTGTAGCCTGAATAAACATCTGTGAATACATACTGGAGAAAAGCCCTTACTCCTGTTGGCTGAGTATCTCTCAATTAAGTATGCTCAAAGTTCACCAGCAAAAACATCAGAGATACCATCACTGCGTCATGTAAACTAACCAATTCAGAGAGTACAGGATAGAAGAAGCCTTTAACACTGCTCTGGCCGTAGGAGAGGATTATCAAGCATGTAAAGCCTTCAGTCACCCCAGCACTAACAACTTTTATTAAGTTTATTTTTTTTTTAAACTTAGAGTAACACTAAAACCTTATTCATGTCTTTTCCAAGACAACATTTAATTGTCTTTGTTTAGTCAATAATCATAGTCCAAAACCTGAAATTAACTTAGCCTCATACATTGAACTGGGGTGTGATGTTATATTATCTACAACTAGAAAAAGACATAGCAGAGGGAAAAAACTGAGCTGTGGATGTACAGTATGTAGGTGTGTACGCAAGTAGGTGAGTGCTTGTATGTGTGTGAATGTGTGTCAGTGTGTATATATGTAGAATTGTTGGTAAGTGGTTGTGTGGTTGTTAAAAATATTATGTTGAATATGATCTATTATTGTTATCCCAGGTAATCCCAACACTCATAACCAAATCAGCTACTCGTTAAGCTGACACAAGAGACTATGTAATGTTAAGTGTTCCTGTCTATGTCATGTCTTGTTATACAATATATAGAATAGAATAGAATTACCAAAAACTATAAAAAATGTGGACACCAACTCATTCAATGGATTTTCTTTATTTTGACTCTATTCTACATTTTAAACTCAGCAAAAAAAGAAATGTCCTCTCACTGTAAACTGCGTTTGTTTTCAGAAAACGTAACATGTGTAAATATTTGTATGAACATAACAAAATTCAACAACTGAGACATAAAATGAACAAGTTCCACAGACATGTGATTAACATAAATGGAATAATGTGTCCCTGAACAAAGGGGGGGGGGGGGTCAAAATCAAAAGTAACAGTCAGTATCTGGTGTGGCCACCAGCTGCATTAAGTACTGCAGTGCATCTCCTTCTCATAGACTGCACCAGATTTTCCAGTTCTTGCTGTGAGATGTTACCCCACTCTTCCACCAAGGCACCTGCAGGTTCCCAAACATTTCTGGGGGGAATGGCCCTAGCCCTCACCCTCTGATCCAACAAGTCCCAGACGTGCTCAATGGGATTGAGATCCGGGCTCTTTACTCACCATGGCAGAACACTGACATTCCTGTCTTGCAAGAAATCACACACAGAACGAGTAGTATGGCTGGTGGCATTGCCATACTGGAGGGTCATGTCAGGATGAGCCTGCAGGAAGGGTACCACATGAGGGAGGAGGATGTCTTCCCTGTAACGCACAGCGTTGAGTTTGCCTGTAATAACAACCAGCTCAGTCCGATAATGTGGTGACATAACGCCCCAGACCATGACGGACCCTCCACCTCCAAATCCATCCGCTCCAGAGTACAGGCCTCGGTGTTACGCTCATTCCCTCAACGATAAATGCAAATCTGACCATCACCCCTGGTGAGACAAAACCGCGACTCGTCAGTGAAGAGCACTTTTTGCCAATCCTGTCGGGTCCACTGACGGTGGGTTTGTGCCCATAGGCGACGTTGTTGCCAGTGATGTCTGGTGAGGACCTGCCTTACAACAGGCCTACAAGCCCTCAGTCCAGCCTCTCTCAGCCTATTGCGGACAGTCTGAGCACTGATGGAGGGATTGTGCGTTCCTGGTGCAACTCGGGCAGTTGTTGTTGCCATCCTGTACCTGTCCCGCAGGTGTGATGTTCGGATGTACCGATCCTGTGCAGGTGTTGTTACACGTGGTCTGCCACTGCAAGGACAATCATCTGTCCGTCCTGTCTCCCTGTAATGCTGTCTTAGGCGTCCCACAGTACGGATATTGCAATTTATTTCCCTGGCCACATCTGCAGTCCTTATGCCTCCTTGCAGCATGCCTAAGGCACGTTCACACAGATGAGCAGATGGGCATCTTTCTTTTTGTGTTTTTCAGTCAGTAGAAAGGCCTCTTTAGCGTCCTAGGTTTTCATAACTGTGACCTTAATTGCCTACCGTCTGTAAGCTGTTAGTGTCTTAACGACCGTTCCACAGGTGCTTAGCGACCGTTCCAAAGGGTGCTGAAAAAGGGCTGTTTCTTTTTTTGCTGAGTTTAGAATAATAGTGAAGACGTTAAAATTATGAAACAACACATATGGATTCATGTAGTTACCAAAAAAGTGTTACACATATCAAAATACCTTTTGTCTTGATGACAGCTTTGCACACTCTTGGCATTATCTCAACCAGCTTCACCTGGAATGCTTTTCCAACAGTCTTGAAGGAGTTCCCACATATGCTGAGCACTTGTTGACTGCTTTTCCTTCACTGCGGTCCAAATCATCCCATACCATCTCAATTGGGTTGAGGTCAGGTGACTGTGGAGGCCAGGTCATCTGATGCAGCACCCCATTGCCCCTTCTTGGTTAAAAAGCCCTTACACAGCCTGGAGATGGTAGTCATGCTGGTTAAATGTGCCTTGAATTCTAAATAACTCACAGTGTCACCAGCAAAGCACCCCCACACCATCACATCTCCTCCTCCATGCTTCACAGTGAGAACCACACATGCAGAGATCATCGGTTCACCTATTCTGTGTCTCACAATGACACAGCGGTTGGAACCAAAAATCTCAAATTTGGACTCATCAGACCAAAGGACAGATTTCCACTGGTCTAATGTCCATTGCTTGTGTTTCTTGGCCCAGGCATGTCTCTTCTTCTTATTGGTGTCCTTTAATAGTGGTCTCTTTTCAGCAATTCAACCTGATTCATGCAGTCTCCTCTGAACAGTTGATGTTGAGTTGTCTGTTACTTGACCTCTGATGCATTTATTTGGGCTGCAATTGTAGGTGCAGCTAACTCTAATGATTTTATCCTCTGCAGCAGAGGTAACTCTGGGCCTTCCGTTCCTTTGGCGGTCCTCATGAGAGAACATTTCATCATAGCGCTTGATGATTTTTGCAACTGCACAAACTGACCGTCATATCTTAAAGTAATGGACTGTCGTTTCTCTTAGTTTATTTGAGCTGTGTGTGTATATATATATATATATATATATATGTTTTAAAAACTTTTGGTTACTTCATGATTCCAAATGTATTATTTCATAGTTTGATGTCTTCACTATTAATCTACAATGTAGAAAATAGTAAAAATAAAGAAAAACCCTTGAATGAGTAGGTGTGTCGAAATGTTTGACTAGTACTGTGTGTGTGTGTGTGTGTGTGTGTATGTGTATATATATATATATATATATATATATATATATATTATGTATGTATATATTATGTATGTATATGTATATACATACATACATACATACATACTTTGGTTTATAATTAAATATAATGAAAACAAAATGTAAATATGTTTAACAAAAAGAAAGTCACATTGTATCTCCGTTGTTTAATACATTGTGAGAACTGCATTAAATAATGTGAGTGTAAAAGTGCAACTCTTTTCCTTGTTTTCTATTTGATTGTCTATTGATAAGACTGACTGCTTACCAAGTGGCACAGCTCTACTAAACTAGCTGACATGTTAACCTCTGAACATTAGGGGCAACATTGAGATTCACCATGGACACCACATGAAAGTATAGCAGCAGTGCTTCCACTTGGATTCTGGTAGGTTGACTAAATTATGGTTTTATGTACTCACCCAATTAATTTTTTTCTTCTGTACCATCCAATAGGTTTATCCCCTTATGTGCAAAGTCCCATTCTGCTATTTTACCACATGTGTTCCATTTTGAAAATGGTTTTCCTAAAATATGTCTGGGAAAGAATGAACTTTTACAGTATGTTCTTTTGTCACTGTTATGGAATCAAAAGTATTGTGTACCCTTCATTTATTATTTTGCTGCTGTGATACACCTACATTTTTGGAAATGAATGACGCCAAATTTCTACCAGAGCCTCTGCTTGACATTTTCACATTAGGGACACTCAATAGGGAGGGACACACTCTTCTGGGATTTTCGTAGCAGGTTATGAGAGCATTTTCTGAACTTAACCTCAGTCCCCTAGCCTGCTATGAAAAAGTCACTTCTGTACCGAAGTGTAATGAAAAGAGTGTTTCCCATTCTCAATAGCCAATAACTGCAGTTATTAGTTCTGGACAGTGGAGAGTACTCTTGGGCAATTTAAAATATTTAATGTTTTGTTCAGTCTTCTGGGGTAGTGGATTGGCTGTTCTTTGTTTGGGGTCGTATACCATATTTGATTGGCTATCCATGCTGTCACTGAAGTGCGCTATTCATAGTTGGATGATGCGCCCACTAGTTAGGATTTGCTGTGTCAAACAAGTGTTGATGCAGGTGTGAACGCGTTTGCTGTGTAAGATGAACTTCGAAAACGCCATCTACATTCTGAAAGACTGTGACATGCACAGTATTATTTTCGGTCATGGGGAACTATATATCGCCGTGATGATTTGTTATGGGTAGAGCCCCAACAACGTGCGGTTTGGTTTATCTTCGATGTCTCACGGCATTGTTCCGTCTTGACCAGGCATGCAAGGTCCCGTGAGAAGAATATTGAGTTACTGCGAACGCTTGGGCGGTGACCACTAATTTTAGGATTTAAGAACTGGGAGGAAACGTGTGAAGTTTCTTAAAATGGATATTACAGTGTCAGAGTTGATGGAAAACTTCATGGATACCTCGCTCGTGGTGTGGGTAAGTAGCCTAGACTAAATGTAGTGCACTCAGAGCAAGTGATCCATTGCTGAGAATAATTCCGCTGTGTTGGTGTGTCCTAGTAACCTACTGTTAGCCAATGTATTACATTTTGAACGGGTCCGTCTCCTAAACCAGTCCTGGTGATATGTTTCACTTGTTCGTTTTTCTGTTTCTCACATACAGTAGCAGAGTAACTGACTATTGAAAGGATGCGTTACCATTATTCCACGAGAAATTCCATCATATGGTGGTGGAAAACGCTACATCAAGCACTGATCCATAATCTCCCATTTCAATTGGGTTGAGATCTGGTGACTGACACACACTTTAAACACCCTATCCTCGTTTGAGACCCCTCTTTCAAAGTCACTGATATCTACTAGTCATGGCAGCCAAAAGAATGAGCAACTGGGCATTTTTATACATGACCATAAGCATGATTGGACATGAATTGCTTGATTAAGTAACAACACCTGTGTGGAAACCACTGCTTTCAATAAACAGTACCAGTCAAATGTTTGGACACCTCATTCCATGGTTTTTCTTTATTTTTACTATTTTCTACATTGTAGAATAATAGTGAAGACATCAACTATGAAATCATGTATAACCAAAAAAGTGGTAAACAAATCTAAATATATTTATAGTTGAGATTTTTCAAGGTAGCCACCCTTTACTTTGATGACAGCTTTGCACACTCTTGGCATTCTCTCAACCAGCTTCATGAGGTAGTCACCTGGAATGCATTTCAATTAACATGTGTGCCTTGTTTAAAAGTACATTTGTGGAATTTCTTTCCTCAATGTCTTTGAGGCAATCAGTTGTGTTGTGACAAGGTAGGGTTGGTATACAGAATATAGCCCTATTTGGTAAAAGACCAAGTCCATTTTATGGCAAGAACAGCTCCAAATAAACTTAGAAACGACAGTCCGTTACTTTAAGACATGAAGGTCAGTCAGTTTGTGCAGTTGCAAAAACCATCAAGAGCTATGATGAAACTGGTTCTCATGAGAACCGCCACAGGAACAGAAGACCCATAGTTACCTCTGCTGCAGAGGATGAATTCATTAGAGTTAACTGCACCTCAGATTGCAGCCCAAATAAATGCTTCACAGAGTTCAAGTAACCGACACATCAACAGTCTGTCCTTGGTCTGATGAGTCCAAATTTGAGATTTTTGGTTCCAACCGCCATGTCTTTGTGAGACGTGGAGTAGGTGAACTGATGTTCTCTGCATGTGTGGTTCTCACCATGAAGCATGGAGGTGTGGTGCTGTGGGGGTGCTTTGCTGGTGACACTGTCAGTGATTTATTTAGAATTCAAGGCATCCTTAACCAGCATGGCTACCACCTCCAGGCTGTGTAAGGGCTATTTGTCCAAGAAGGAGAGTGATGGAGTGCTGCATCAGATGACCTGGCATCCACAATCCCAACGAAATGTAATGGTTTGGGATGAGTTGGACCGCAGTGAAGGAAAAGCAGCCAAGAAGTGCTCAGCATATGTGGGAACTCCTTCAAGACTGTTGTAAAAGCCAGGTGAAGCTGGTTGAGAGAATGCCAAGAGTGTGCAAAGCTGTCAAGGCAAAGGGTGGCTACTTTGAAGAATATATAAAATAGTTAGATTACTTGTTAGATATTACTGCATAGTTGGAACTAGAAGCACAAGCATTTCGCTACACTCGCATTAACATCTGCTAACCATGTGCATGTGACAAATTAAAATTTGATTTGATAAAATATGTTTGGATTTAACACTTTGGTTACTACATGATATACTACTCCATATGTGTTATTTCAGTTTTGATGTCTTCACTATTATTCTACAATGTAGAAATAAAGAAAAACCCTTGAATGAGTAGGTGTGTCTGAACTTTTGACTGGTAAGCCACGTGAATACATGGCATGGCCACATGAAGCAACGTGGATACATGGCATGGCCACATGAAGCAACGTGGATACATGGCATGACAGACAATGGTAGGAGTGTTGGCTACAGCACAAAGGGTTTCACTGTGCCACCAGGCTATGACTAAAGCACATTCAGTAGAGCACCAGGCTATGGCTAAAGCACATGTATGACAGTCAACGACTACAGTACAATACACCATGGCACCAGGCTATGCTTTTAGCACATAGTATGGCACTAGGCTATGGTGGGAGAGTGCATCATTTGAGTAGACCAGTGTAATGGCAGGCCTACAGCATAATTTAAAAGGGCCCAGGGTAATGGCAGCAGGTGGGGATCAGGGAAACCTGCAGTACTTCCCCTGGCTGGACCCTCCTGTTTGGCAAGTCAACTGGACTGGCGGCTGCTTTTTCCTCTCTAACTTGCTCTCCTACGGTCTTTGTGTTCTCTCACTGGGCTCTGGCATCCTTTCTGTTAGCCCTAACCCACCTTAGACTGATAAGCAGATTCAGGGGCGGCGGGTAGCATAGCAGTTAAGAGCGTGGGCCAGTAACCAAAAGGTCGCTGGTTCAAACTGGTGATGCACCGATGTGACATTTTTGGTCAATAATGATATTTTAAATTTTAGCGGCCTTTTAAGCTTTCTAGTACAGTTAAATAGTTCAAACACACACATGGACGCAGCGGTCTAGGGCACTGCATCTCAGTGCAAGAGGCACCACTACAGTCCCTGGTTCGAAACCAGGCTGTATCACATCCAGCTATGATTGAGAGTCCTGAAGGGCGGTGCACTATTGGGCCAGCATCATCCGGGTTTCGGCCGGGGTAGGCCGTCATTGTAAATGAGATTTTGTTCTTAACGGACTTGCCTAGTTAAAAGGTTACACACCCCACTGACCAAAAGTTATTTTGTCTGCATTTACATTACCAGTAAAACATAATCAAAACCTATTTCTTTCACTACTTGCTTGCTGTTTCGTTGTTAGTTTGTTCAGTCGTTTCATTCTCAACCAGGATATCATCATACATGTGAAGCAGTGAAGTTTCTGCTCTGTCTGTCCGTGGCCTCTCTTCCTTGATGCACACTGTCACTGTGTCTGTTTCCATCTTGTCCAGCTGTGTATGTAACATTTCACATAAACCCCGTTTCTTGTCTGCATCGAAGTAGCGGTCCTTGTACCTAGCATCGAGCATGGTGGTGACTAGAGGTTAGAGGTCGACCGATTATGATTTTTCGACGCTGATACCGATTATTGGAGGACCAAAAAAGCCGATACCGATGAATCGGCTGATTTTTAAATTATTATTTAAAATAAAATAATTTTTTAAAACTTTTATTATTATTATTATTATATATATTTTTTAACATTTTATTTGTAATAATGACAATTACAACAATACTGAATTAACACTTATTTTAACTTGATATAAAACATCAATAAAATCAATTTAGCCTCAAATAAATAATGAAATGTTCAATTTGGTTTAAATAATGCAAAAACAAAGTGTTGGAGAAGAAAGTAATATGTGCAATGTAAAAAAGCTAACGTTTGAGAACATATGAAAGCTGGTGGTTCCTTTTAACATGAGTCTTCAATATTCCCAGGTAAGAAGTTTTAGGTTGTAGGAATTATAGGACAATTTCTCTCTATACGATTTGTATTCCAGATACCTTTGACTATTGGATGTTGTTATAGGCACTTTAGTATTGCCAGTGTAACAGTACAGCTTCCGTCCCTCTCATCGCCCCTACCTGGGCTCGAACCAGGAACACATTGACAACAGGCACCCTCGAAGCAGCGTTACCCATGCAAGGGGAATAACTACTCCAGGTCTCAGAGCGAGTGACGTTTGAAACCCCTCTAACTCCCGGCTAACTAGCTAGCCCCCGCTAACACCCCGCTAACTAGCTAGCCCCTGCTAACACCCCGCTAACTAGCTAGCCATTTCACATCACATCGTTACACCAGCCTAATCTCGGGAGTTGATATGCTTGAAGTCATAAACAGCTCAATGCTTGAAGCACAGCGACGAGCTGCTGGCAAAACGCACAAAAGTGCTGTTTGAATGAATGCTTATGAGCCTGCTGGTGCCTACCACCGCACAGTCAGACTGCTCTATCAAATCATAGACTTAGTTATAACATGATAACACACAGAAATATGAGCCTTAGTTTCCGTATTCGACCATATTAATAACCTATCATCTCGAAAACAAGACGTTTATTCTTTCAGTGAAATACGGAACCGTTCCGTATTTTATCTAACGGGTGGCATCCATAAGTCTAAATATTCCTGTTACATTGCACAGCCTTCAATGTTATGTCATAATTACGTAAAATTCTGGCAAATTAGGCAGCCCAAACTGTTGCATATACACTGACTCTGCGTGCAATGAACGCAAGAGAAGTGACACAATTTCACCTGGTTAATATTGCCTGCTAACCTGGATTTCTTTTAGCAAAATATACAGGTTTAAAAATATATACTTCTGTGTAATGATTTTAAGAAAGGCATTGATGTTTATTGTTAGGTACAGTCGTGCAACGATTGTGCTTTTTTCGCAAATGCGCTTTTGTTAATACATGGCGAAGTTGGCTGTCTTTTGTTAGGAAGAAATAGTCTTCGGAGTTCGCAACGAGACAGGTTAACAGGCAATATTAACTAAATATGCAGGTTTAAAAATATATACTTGTGTATTGATTTTAAGAAAGACGTTGATGTTTATGGTTAGGTACACATTGGAGCAAGACGGTCCTTTTTCACGAATACGCACCGCATCGATTATATGCAACGCAGGACACGCTAGATAAACTAGAAATATCATCAACCATGTGTAGTTAACTAGTGATTATGATTGTTTTTTATAAGATAAGTTTAATGCTAGCTAGAAACTTACCTTGGCTTCTTACTGCATTCACGTAACAGGCAGTCACCTCGTGGAGTGCAATGTAATCAGGTGGTTAGAGTGTTGGACTAGTTAACTGTAATGTTGCAAGATTGAATCGCCGAGCTGACAAGGTACAAATCTGTCGTTCTGCCCCTGAACAGGCAGTTAACCCACTGTTCCTAGGCCATCATTGAAAATAAGAATGTGTTCTTAACTGACTTGCCTAGTTAAATAAAGGTGTAAAAATCGGTGTACAAAAATACAGATTTCCGATTGTTATGAAAACTTGAAATCGGCCCTAATTAGTCGGCCATTCTGAATAATCGGTCTACCTCTAGTGGTGACACAGTAAAGGGAGAGTGCCCCTGAATCGCTTGTTCGCAGTTTTGTTGAGCAGGCGTTTCAATGCCATGACAGAGGGTATCACGCCTGCTGCAGGCGCAGCTGATGAGCTTATTTCTCAAGTCAGTTGTTCGAATGAAGCTAGTTAGTGTGTTCATGTTTCAAACATGTTCTCAAATGCTGTTGAAATAGCAGCAGCGGTATGGCAACCAGCACATTCATGAGCATGCAATACTACTTTCATCAGTACGAAATCCTTGACGACCCACTGTGCTGTCAGACTCGGCATGCTCATGGGGCTGATATCGCTGGTCCAAATGTCAGTCATGAAGCTGATACCAGTGACGCTATTACTGTGTAACTTCGGAAGGGCAACATCTGAAAAATAGAGCACTTGGTACTGTGTACTGGTGCTCGACCAGTTGGAAAAAGCCAACGTCACCCAAGACAGGGAATGGTTGATTGTCAAGGGCAATGAATTCCATTGTCTTGGTGTTAATGGATTTTGCCTTTTGAGTTGTCTTGCTGAGATTTTCTTACTCTTTCAAATGACTGCTCGACTTGTTGACTGGTCGATCCATACAGCAGACATTGTGGGCTAGGTTAGGAATGCTGTGTTGTAAGTGTAGTGCTACATTTTATGTGGTCACTACGTCATGAACCTACATAATATAGGTATGCACGTCAGCTTTGACATCAGTTTTGCACAACGCCGTTAAACTAGACATTGTGCCGATGTTGGTGTTTTTAGCTAATATCGTCTGATTCCTATATGCTCACCGATATATTGTGCATCCCTAGTTCAAACCCCCGAGCCAGCAAAGGAAGTAACCCCCAACAAGAACTGCTCCCCAGGCGATGATGACGTGGATGTCGATTTAAGGCAACACCCCGCACCTCTCTGATTCAGAGGTGTTGAGTTAAAGAAGACACATTTGGGTTGAATGCATTCAGTTGTGCAACTGACTAGGTGTCCCTTTTCCCACCTACAGTACCTCCTGGCTCCTATAGCTACAGTTTAAATATCTTTACATGCTCAGTCTTTGACAGATAGAGGGTATTGAACTTGCATTGATGGCTGTCAAAGCAGGAAA
Source organism: Oncorhynchus clarkii lewisi (assembly GCF_045791955.1). Classification (NCBI taxonomy): domain Eukaryota; kingdom Metazoa; phylum Chordata; class Actinopteri; order Salmoniformes; family Salmonidae; genus Oncorhynchus; species Oncorhynchus clarkii. Next base: position 26,585,384 of record NC_092171.1, read on the forward strand.
TGTCTGTATTCTTGGAAACTGAAAGTACTAACAACCAGATGTGACACATCTCTTCATAGTTGAGCTGAGCTCTTAGTAATCTATTCCTGTCTTCACTCTCTCCTCCCTCTCTGCAGGTGAAGACCTTTGGACCACTGGGCTCTGGCTCAGAGGACAAGCTCTCTATGTTTATGGATCTGGTGGATGGGGTCTTCCTGCACAAAATCATGACACACATGTGAGTGTGTGGCCTCAATCTACCTCCTTTCGTAACCACATCCTGACATGGCTTCCCCTGGTATCTGACTGTGTTCATCATGGCATGGCTTCCCCTGGTATCTGACTGTTCAGAAACCTTTCCCATGCCTTCATGGCTCACTGACTGGACTCTCACTCACTCTTTTACCTCCTTTCCTGCCCCTCATGAGTCAATGTGATCATAAAGTCTCTCTTTTTTTCTCTGTCTGTCTCTGTGTCTGTCTGTGCCTCTCTTGCTCTAGATCAGGGGTGTCTAACTCATTTTCTCCCACGGGCCACATTTGGTCTTCAACGTGGTCCAGAAGGTTGAACAAAAAATTGGCAAAATATAGGCCCTCTATCTGTATTTTTTATTTTTTGATGCTTCCTGACAGTCTAGTCTAGCTAGATTGTCAAGAAACTGATGGAAGAAAATGTGTCAAAATTATTATGAAAATGAAGCTGTTTAGAAATGATAGTGGCGTTATAGTATGAATATAAGTCCATTATCATTTCTACCAGTGGTGAAAATTAGGTACCTTTTCCATACTTGAATAAAGCACGAAAGTGCTGTTTGAATGAATGCTTATGAGCCTGCTGGTGCCTACCATCGCTGTCGGACTGCTCTATGAAATCATAGATTTAATTATAACATAATAAAACACAGAAATACGAGCCTTAGTTTCCGGATTCGACCATATTAATGACCTATCATCTTGAAAACAAAACGTTTATTCTTTCAGTGGAATACGGAACCGTTCCGTATTTTATCTAACGGGTGGCATCCATCAGTCTAAATATTCCTGTTAGATTGCACAACCTTCAATGTTATGTCATAATTACGTAAAATTCTGGCAAATTAGTTTGCAATGAGCCATGCGGCCCAAACTGTTGCATATACCCTGACTCTGCGTGCAATGAACGCAAGATAAGTTAATATTGCCTGCTAACCTGGATTTCTTTTAGCTAAATATGCAGGTTTTAAAATATATGCTTCTGTGTGTTGTTTTTAAGAAAGGCATTGATGTTTATGGTTAGGTACACGTTGGAGCAACAACAGTCCTTTTTCGCGAATGCGCACTGCATCGATTATATGCGGTAGGGTAGCCTAGTGGTTAGAGCGTTGGACTAGTAACCGGAAGGTTGCAAGTTGAAATCCCGGAGCTGACAAGGTACAAATCTGTCGTTCTGCCCCTGAACAGGCAGTTAACCCACTGTTCCTAGGCCGTCATTGAAAATAAGAATTTGTTTTTAACTGACTTGCCTAGTTGGATTAAGGTTAAAAAAAAAAAAAAATTGCAACGCAGGACACGCTAGATAACTAGTAATTTCATCAACCATGTGTAGTTATAATTAGTGATTATGATTAAGTTTAATGCTAGTGTCGTGTTTTGGCTATGCCGGATTCAGTGATATGACATGCTATTCTATAAAATAATTATCACCTGATTGAGCTATTCATGTAAATGTAATTAACTAGAGAGTCGGGGACCACGAAATAATATTTATAGAGCTGTTATCTTCTGAATAAACTCTTAAAGACCTAGTAATATTTTACATCAATAGCAGTCAATATCAATCGTCATCTTACTTCAGTGTCATCTGAAAGTTGTAAAATCTTAGTTATCTGCACGAACCCTGGCTAACAATTTGAATCAGCAATACAAAATTGGGTTTAATTATTTATTTACGGTTGCTACGGTTGCTAACTCAACAGCTAGGAGGTATCAATTCTGTAGTGAATAAGAGTTCAAGGTTCATACCATACGCAACCAAAGCTCTCGCTGAGGTTGGCTTCGTTCTGTAGTTATTATCTGAACCATTCTGACATGGGACCGTCGTCCTACATCCCCTGAACAGGAAGTTATGTTGTCTTCAAGGCTTTATATAGGAAGGGAGAAAAGGGGTGTGTTTCATAGTTTACAACCTCTGTCTCTTCACGTGTGCGGGTCACTGAGTGAGTAGCCCTAACTTATGAATACCCACATCTCACATTTTAGAAGCTAAAATCACATTTCATCCCATCACAAATAATTTCGTATTCAAACTTTTAAATTGAACAATTCCATGTGAATCTGATAACTCTGATGTGTAGACTTTCCACTGTAGAGTTTGTCATCTTATCATTGATGAGAATGTCTCAGATGACAACTGAACTGACATCATATTCATTAAGTACCACCGCATATGTTCAATTGTTCGGATTACCAGAATATAGTACATTTCCCCCCACCTACTCATGTTCCCAGAATCTCTGTTAACCAAGGGTTTTGCAAATGTAACCTCAGTAGGGTAGAGAGGAAAAAGGGGGGAAGAGGTATTTATGACTGTCATAAACCTACCCCCCCAGGCCAACGTCATGACACTAGCTAACAACTTACCTTGGCTTCTTACTGCATTCGTGTAACAGGCGGGCTCCTCGTGAGGCAGGTGGTTAGAGCGTTGGACTAGTTAACCGTAAGGTTGCAAGATTGAATCCCTGAGCTGACAAGGTAAAAATCTGTTGTTCTGCCCCTGAACAAGGCAGTTAACCCACTGTTCCTAGGCCATCATTGAAAATAAGAATGTGTTCTTAACTGACTTGCTTAGTTGAATACAGATTAAATGAAGGTGTCAATTTATTTTTAAAAATCGGCGAAATCGGCATCCAAAATTACCGATTTCCAATTATGAAACCTTGAAATCGCCCCTAATTAATCGGCCATTCCGATTTAATCGGTCGACCTCTACTCACTACCCTCTGGAGAGCCTTACGGTTGTGGGAAGAGCAGTTGCCGTACCAGGCGGTGATACAGCCCGACAGGATGCTCTTGATTGTGCATCTGTAAAAGTTTGAGTGCTTTTGGAGACAAGCCGAATTTCTTCACCCTCCTGAGTTTGAAGAGATGCTGCTGCGCCTTCTTCACCACGCTGTCTGTGTGGGTGGACCAATTCAGTTTGTCCTTGATGTGTACGCCAAGGACCTTAACTTACTACCCTCTCCACTATTGTCTCGTCGATGTGGATAGGGGGGTGCTCCCTCTGCTGTTTCCTGAAGTCCACGATCATCTCGTTTTGTTGACGTTGAATGTGAGGTTATTTTCCTGACACCACACTCCGAGGGCCAAAATAATACTCAGTGAAGGAAAATCCTGTAGTTTGTTTTTTGTTTTTGTGTTTTAAAAAGTTGTTATGAGGTTGTCATGTAATTTCTTGTCTCGTCTTATCCAGAGACCCCAGCCCCACCAACCAGAGAGTGAATAAGAATGTGAACAATGATGTGAACCTACGAATCCAGAACCTCAACATTGTAATCAGGCACGTCAAGAACTACTACCAAGTGAGCCCAGTTCTCTCTCTCAACTTCCCTCCCACACACCTCACGCACCTTTCCTTTTTTCCTGATCACTTTGAATGGTGCTCACCATATCAAACTGAAAGTATAGCTGCTTACTCACTCACTTGCACCTTGTCCACGGGTAGAGTTAGGAGGTGTGTGTGGTCTTGGTGATCAGACAGCGGTGTATGTGTGCGTCCTGATCATGGGGATTAGGCCTGGCTGCTGAGGTGTGGTAGTTATCCCTGGAGGAATCGCTTTCTCTCCTTATTGTTTTGTCTGCTGTCCTTCCAGTGATATCTCGATTCTCAAACAACTACTAAAATCAATGTGTTTTCATGACTGAAGATGTTGAAATGTTTGCAATATTTGTGGCGGGTAAGTCCGTCATTAATGAAAATTAGCCTACATCAGAAATCTTTGCATAACTGAAAACAATGGTAGTCTGTTTTACTCATGACCTGTAATTAAAGTAATCTTGAAAAAGTGAAAGTGTGAGGAAAGGCCTTCTCTCTCCATCTTCAGATGGAGAAGACAAGTAGTTTCATTGTGAATCATGATTGCTAGTCTTCCCGAGGAAAGGCTTACACTTTCTGTCCACTGTAATTAAGTGGGTGAAATCCACTACACACACAGACAGACAGACAGACAGACAGACAGACACACACACACACACACACACACACACACACAGTGAGGCAGAGAAGAGGGACCCATTTGGTTCTTGGTTGACCTCTTTCAACAGCATTCCTCCTTTTGTCTCCTGGGTTTCCCAACTACACTGAACAAAAATATTAGTTCATTTAAGGAAACCAGTCAATTTAAATAAATTCATTAGGCCATAATCTATAGATTTCACATGACTGGGAATACAGATATGCATCTGTTGGTCACAGATACCTTAAAAAAAGTAGGACGTGGACCAGAAAAGCAGTCCTAATCTGGTATGAACACTATTTTTCTCAAGCAGCGCGACACATCTCCTTCGCATAGAGTAGATCAAGCTTTTGATTGTGGTCTGTGGAATGTTGTCCAGACCTTCAATGGCTGGGCCAAGCTGATGGATATTGGCCGGAACTGGAACACGCTGTCGTACACGTCGCCCCAGAGCATCCCACACATGATGTGGAAGTCCAGGGCTGACGTGGTTGTGAGGCAGGTTGGACGTACTGCTAATAATATTGATAGAGAAATTAAGATTAAGTTCTCTGGCAACAGCTTTGATGGACATTCCTCCAGTCAGCATGCCAATTGCACGCTCCCTCAACTTGACACATCTGTGGCATTGTGTTGTGACAAAACTGCACATTTTAGTGGACTTTTACTGTCCCCAGCACAAGTTGCACCTGTGTAAGAATCATGCCATTTTAATCAGCTTTTGATATGCCACACCTATCAGGTGGATGGAATATCTTGGCAAAGGATAAATACTCACTAACAGAGATATAAACAAAGTTGTGCACATAATTTGAGAGAAGGTTGTTGTGCATATGGAACATTTTGGGGATCTTTTATTTCAGCTCATTGAAACATGGGACCAACACTCCCCCCCCCCCCCCCCCCCCCCCTCTGCCCGTTTCAATACTGGTGCATGATTATGGTCCATTCGAAATCAAAACAAATGTCACATTATTTAGTATAGAGTACCAGTCGTTTGGACTCACCTACTCATTCCATTTAAAAAATTAAAAATAAACATTTTTGTTTGACTATTTTCTACATTGTAGAATAATAGTGAAGACATCAAAACTATGAAATAACACACATGGAATCATGTAGTAACCTAAAAAAGTTTTAAATCAAACTATTTTATATTTGAGTTTCTTCAAGGTAGCCACCCTTTGCCTTGATGACAGCTTTGCACACTCTTGGTATAAGTCACTCCAGTCCTGTACTGGCTCACGCCGTCCCTGATACACAAACGCCTAATCTCCCCTCATTCAGGTGGGTGAGGACAAGGTTCTTGTTTTAACACCCATCACAGCCTCGTCTGTGAGTGTGCTCGTGATGCATCTCTCCATAAGTTTCAGATGACTGATCTTAATTTGGTCCCAGTGGTGTCCTGTCCTCTACTCTGCCTGATCTGCTTTCACACAAACTCTGTTAACTCACTTTTGTTGATACATTTCCACTGAGGATTTACCCCAGTGTTTTACCCTAAAGGCTCAGACTTTTCTAGGTGGTTCGGCACCCATGTTTCACTGCACCATGACTTTGGTGGACCTGCTCTGACTTGGAGCCAAGGCAATATAAGTAAATGCCAGCTGTGCAAAAGTGATGTTACCTGTTTTTGTGTTTACGCAGTTAGATAAGGCAGAGTAGAGGACAGGAAACAGCTCCAAGTGAACAGAAACAACCTAATTGAACTTTTAACCTCAGGTTCCCATCATATGTCACACAGATCTGATTGTGCTTTACCATGATTCTATATTGACCCGGACATTGATTTATCTATGGCAATCAGCATACTACATACAATTACCATGGAATGATCATGCAGCTCTCTGGTTGCAGGCCTCTCTTCTTCCATCCCCCCATTTATCACCTTAGGGTGCCTGTGTTAGTTCAGTGAGGTCTGGACAATGATCTGACCACACAAGCGCATGCCCAGAAGGCCTGGGTAGATAAGAAATGGTCACTGCAGAATGGCCTTTTGTATGTGTGCCACGGTCTGAGAGAAACGGTTAGTGGCTGTAACAGGGAGGGTTACTGTTGCTAAGTAAAGTAATATAATGGCTGAGTCCCATATGGCACCCTATTCCCCTATAGTGCACTACTTTTGACCAGAGCCCTATGTAGGGAACAGTGTGCTATTTGGGATGCAGATTAGATCACTCCTCAGTTGTGAAGGATATTGGTAGGAGGGCAGTATAATGACTAATCTCTCAACAACCTATAACTTCTCTATTGAGGTTGTTTGTTAACCAGAAATCCAAGGCACCAATCTTGTGTGTGTGCAGGTATGTGTGCATGTGTATTAGTCACATAGGACATTTATTTGATAATGAGCCTAGGTTGAGTTAAACCGAAAACTGTTTCACAGCTTTACCAAACACAGCTTCCATCTGACATGCTTATAGAAAGCATGGCCTAGAAGGCAGTGTTACATTCCCTCACACCAACCCCTAACTATACACTACAAGTGGTAGTGACCTGGCAACTTGACCAAAAAGTAGTATCTTTCCCTTTCATCTAGACCCTATGCTGTTATAAATGCTTTAAACTATGCACCGTAAGGATTGATAATACGCTAAAAACACCAGTTTACAAGTTAAAAGGCCAGCCGTGTGTGTGTGTGTAGAATGAATGTGACCGTATTTGTGCGTGTGGCAAGGGGTGGGGTCCTCCTTGTGGCATCCCATCCAGGATTAACTATAACTGCCAAATCTAATACAGCATAGGTTTAGACCTAAATCCAGGCTAACGTCTGTCTCGCATTTCCTTGCTTAAGCCACCCAGACTGGGCTGTTGGTGCCTCAATTCCATCCAGAAATGGGAGACAGGCATGTGAAGATATTATGATGACTTGTTCTCATCCCATTGAGCCCTATATACAGTACGCACTGTAGGTCAGACAGCAGGCAGGGCTCCTATTCACTCACAGGGATCATCTGTGTCGGTCACCCTGACTCACCCCTTCTATTCTCTCCCCAAATTAGATTAGCTCCCAAATTACACTCTGTGCTGCACCATAAAGTGTCCTACCAGAACACAGACAATGGGAACACGGCGGGGGGGGGGGGGGAAGCATTTTTTGGTTCCCTCATACTCACCCCAGCTATTGTCTGGAGAGTCAGGCAGTGCCCCCTCACTGTAACATGACTCCATAATTTGACGTATCAAATCAAACTTTGTCACATGCGCAACAAGTGTAGAGCTTACCGTTAAATTCTTACAAGCCCTTAACCAACAGCTCAGTTCAAGAAGAATTAAAATATGAACTAATAAAATAAATACATGATAAAAAGTAACGAGGCTATATACAGGGGGTACCGGTACCGAGTCAGTGTGCGGGGTATTTGAGGATCCCCATTAGCTGTTGCAAAAGCAGCAGCTACTCTTCCTGGGGTCCACACAAAACATAATACAGAACATCAATAGATAAGCGCCGCTCAAAGACAGAAATATATTTTTTAAAATTAAGGCACATGTTGCCTACATCAATGCATACACAAACTATCTAGGTCAAGCAGGGGAGAGGCGTTGTGCTGCGAGGTGTTGCTTTGTCTGTTTTTTGAAACCAGGTTTGCTGTTAATTTGAGAAATTAGATGGACGGATATTCCATGCAATAAGGGCTCTATATAATACTGTACGCTTTCGTGAATTTGGTCTGGATTTGGGGACTGAAAAGATGGTTGGATAAGTCTTTGTAAGTTGACTATGCAAACAATTTGGGATTTAACAGTTTCTTATAAAAAGTAGTGATGCAGTCAGTCTCATCAACTCTTAGCAAAGAGAGATTGGCATGCATAGTATTTATATCAGCCCTCTGATTACAATTAAGGAAAAAAACATGCCGCTCTGTTCTGGGCCAGCTGCAGCTTAACTAGGTCTTTCCTTGCAGCACTTGACCACAAGACTGGACAATATCAAGATTAGATTAGACAAAACTAGAGCCTTACTAAAAACGTACTTTTTGCAATGTGGTGTCAAAAAAAGCAGAGCATCTCTTCATTACGGCCAGACCTCTCCCCATCTTTATAACCATTGAATCTATATATGTTTGACCATTGAAAGTAACGCTAATTAATTTAGTCTCCTGAACTTGTTCAACAGCCACACCATTCATTACCAAATTCAGCTGAGGTCTAGAACTTAAGGAATGATTTGTACCAAATAAACTCAGCAAAAAAAGAAACAGCCCTTTTTCAGGACCCTGTCTTTCAAAGATATTTTGTAAAAATTCTATTAACTTCACAGTACTTCATTGTAAAGGGTTTATACATGGTTTCCCATTCTTGTTCAAATGAACCATAAACAATTAATGAACATGCACCTGTGGAATGGTCGTTAAGACAGTAACAGCTTACAGGCAATTAAGGTCACAGTTATGAAAACTTAGGACACTAAAGAGGTCTTTCTACTAACTGAAAAACACCAAATGAAAGATGCCCAGGGTCCCTGCTAATCTGTGCGAACGTGCCTGAGGCATGAGGACTGCAGATGTGGCCAGGGCAATAAATTGCTATGTCCGTACAGTGAGACGCCTAAGACAGCGCTATGGGGAGACAGAACGGACAGCTGATCGTCCTCGCAGTGCCAGACCATGTGTAACACCATCTGCACAGGATCGGTACATCCGAACATCACACCTGCGGTACAGATACAGGATGGCAACAACAACTGCCCGAGTAACACCAGGAATACACAATCCTTCCATCAGTGCTCAGACTGTCCGCAAAAGGCTGAGAGAGGCTGGACTGAGGGCTTGTAGGCCTGTTGTAAGGCAGGTCTTCACCAGACATCACCGGCAACAACGTCGCCTATGGGCACAAACCCACCTTTGCTGGCTCTTCACTGACGAGTCGCGGTTTGTCTCACAAGTGGTGATGGACAGATTTGCATTTATCGTCGAGGGAATGAGCGTTACACCGAGGCCTGTACTCTGGAGCGGGATCGATTTGGAGGTGGAGGGTCCGTCATGGTCTGGGGTGGTGTGCCACAGCATTATCGGACTGAGCTTGTTGTCATTGCAGGCAATCTCAACGCTGTGCGTTACAGGGAAGACATCCTCCTCCCTCATGTGGTACCCTAACATGACCCTCCAGCATGACAATGCCACCAGCCATACTGCTCGTTCTGTGTGTGATTTCCTGCAAGACAGGAATGTCAATTTTGCCATGGCCACCGAAGAGCCCGGATCTCAATCCCATTGAGCACGTCTGGGACCTGTTGGATCGGAGGGTGAGGGCTAGGGCCATTCCCTCCAGAAATGTCAGGGAACTTGCAGGTGCCTTGGTGGAAGAGTGGGGTAACATCTCACAGCAAGAGCTGCCAAATCTGGTGCAGTCAATGAGGAGATGTACTGCAGTACTTAATGCAGCTGGTGGCCACACCATATACTTATTTTTGACCCCCCACCTTTGTTCAGGGACACATTATTCCATTTCTGTTAGTCACATGTTTGTGGAACTTGTTCAGTTTGTCTCAGTTGTTGGATCTTATGTTCATACAAATACTTACACATGTTGAGTTTGCTGAAAATAAGCGCAGTTGACAGTGAGGACATATTTTGCTGAGTTTATATATCCCCTGTGCTGTGTGTAGGTTGGTTTATATGTTATGCTCATATCAACATGCAAATGGACCTACATATGGCACAGGCATTCATCTTATGAAAACAGCCTAGCCAGCAAACGCATTAGGCAGATGGTTTTTGGCTTGTCTGACTGTAGCTTGGTGCAGTATGGAGTGTGTTGCTCTGCATTGCAGCTCGGTTTGGGGCAGAGGGAGGGGCATCCCTGAGCTGGCCTCCTGGCTCTACACTACCTTCCTCTCTCCTTTTTTGCAGGTGCCCAACTGGCTTGCTTTCCCCGTTCCCAGCGGTGTTCAGTTTCCCAACCTGCTCACTGTTAGCAAAACATCTGTAAAGCTCTAGAGACCAGGACAAGAGCCACTGGATTTTCTTCTACCTAACACACCCCTCTTCCCCTCTTCTTGCTCGCTTACCTCCTGAAGCCTGAATGTCTCCTCTCCCCGAGTACAGGAAACCGCCCTCCTGAGACTGCTGCCATGGGAAACACAAAAACAAGGCCTTGGAGTTAGATTTTTTTACATTCCTGTGCCATAGATTACGAGTCCTAGTGTTTAATTGACCGTTCTGACGTTTGTCTGCGAGAGGGAGAGTGCCTGACCGGCGTGGGATAAATCAGGGTCACACAGGGTGTTTCTTGGTAGTCTTAAACAAATCTTAAACAAAATGTTTTTTTTTAGCCAACTTAGTTTAAGAGCACAACCTCTTAATGACACCACATTCATGCCAATAGGAGTAACTAATTTAGCCTTCCATTGTGTAGACACGAACACTCAAAACCCTACAGTATTTAAATTGTAGTAAATTTGACTAAATTGCACCAAGTATAAATATACTTGTAAATATTTACATTTTTTTGTTATTATTATTTTTTTAATTATTTTTTTGTTATTATTATCCAAAATGTGACCAGAGGACAATATTCAGGAAGTATTTCAAAACCCACACAAAGTAGACTTTGTGACAACGATACTTACGTCTTTAACCTGTCTAGGACTGGCTAGCGGAACCCCCCCCCGGAACAGCCAGTGAAAGTGCAGGGCTCCAAATTCAAAACAACAAAAACGTCATAATTAAAATTCATCAAGCATACAAGTATTTTACACAATTTTAAAGATAACATTCTTGTTAATCCAGCCACATTGTCTATTTTCAAAAAGGATTTACAGCGAAAGCACCACAAACAATTTTTAGGTCACCACCAAGCCACAGAAAAACAATCATTTTTTTCCAGCCAAAGAGAGGAGTCACAAAAAGCAGAAAGAGAAAATTGATCACTAACCTTTGATCTTCATCAGATGACACTCATAGGACTTTGTGTAACACAATACATGTATGTTTGATAAAGTTCCTATTTATATAAAAATAATCTGAGTTTACATTGGCGCGTTACGTTCAGTAGTTCTAAAACATGCAGTGATATTGTAGAGAGCCACATCAATTTACAGAAATACTCATAATAAACATTGATAAAGATACGACTATTATACATGGAACTTTAGATAAACTTCTCCTTAATGCAACCGCTCTGTCAGATTAAAAAAAAACTTTACGGAATAAGCAAACCATGCAATAATCTTGAGTACAGCCTTTAGACAATAAAGCAGCCAAAAAGATACCCGCCATATTGGGTAGTCAACATTACTCAGAAATAGCATTTTTAAATATTCACTTACCTTTGATCTTCATCAGAATGCACTCCCAGGAATCCCAGTTCCACCATAAATGTTTGATTTGTTCGATAATGTCCATCAGTTATGTCCAAATATCTTCTTTTGTTAGAGCGTTTGGTAAACAAATCCAAAAGCGTGTTCAGGTTGCGCTGAACGTCGGACAAAAAGTTCAAAAAGTTCCATTACAGCCCGTAGAAACATGCCAAACTAAGTATGGAATCAATCTTTAGGATGTTTTTAACATAAAACTTCATTAATGTTCCAACCGGACAATTCCTTGGTCTGTACAAATGAAGTGGAATGTAGCTCACCTTTCACGTGAGCGCGCCAGACCGAGGCTGTTGCACTCTGCCAGACCACTCACTCAAAGAGCCTTTATGAGCCCCTCCTTTAGAGTAGAATCCTCAAAACAGGTTCTAAATACTGTTGACATCAAGTGGAAGCCTTGGGAAGTGAATCTTCAATGGGGGCTGAGTTGAAAAACTACAAACCTCAGATTTCCCACTTCCTGGTTGGATTTTTTTTCTCAGGTTTTTGCCTGAGTTCTGTTATACAGACATCATTCAAACTGTGTTAGAAACTTCAGAGTGTTCTCTATCCAAATTTACTAATTATATGCTTATTCTAGCTTTTACGGCTAAATAGCAGGCAGCTTAATTTTGGCACGTTTTTCATCCAAGCTGCCCCCTACCCCAAAGAAGTTAACATAAAAATGCTAATTATTCAGAGACTTAAAAAAATAAAAATACAGCTGAGGCCTGACAAAATGTTGAAATAGTAGCCTACTTTTTAAAACAATTCAGTGAATATAACAAGTATTAGAGACCGAGAGAAGATACAACATTGTTCAGCGACAAAAGATTTGTAGGACATTCATATTTCACACTGTCACTTTAGTGTTTGCATTCAGCCTACAACATGTCATGAAACTTCTGGAAGCTCGGCCCCATCCTGCAAAGTGGCACAGCACACGTAGAGTACCCAAAGCAGGTTTCTACACATCTCCCACTCCTTGCCCTGCATCCACTCAGGATGCACACCACACACCCTCTTGTGCCCTTCAAACTTCACCTGCTTTCCTATGAGTTACAACTCTGTCTCACACCCTGGTGTCACTCTTGGTTCTCCTCTTCCTGCCAATGTAGTCATATGACAAAGTGAATTATCACAAACCGGCTTGAAAAAAGGAATAACAAAAAATATTTAATGACTGAAGTGACCTATAAACAATGGTGAATGTAGTGTAAGTGAGATTTTGCAAGCATAGATGTTTTAACGAGGGGTGTTGAAAGGTGCCCAAGCGAAACAAAAACTTTAAAAAATGCCACAACCAAAATCAGTGTGTCTGCATGGAGAGAGTCGCCTCAATGAATGGGGAAGAGGTGTATATATCCCAGGACACACCTGGGCCCACGTGTGTCCCATTTCACGGATGACCCTCCCTGCTCCGCCCACCGACATCCTAATAAGGAAAACAAGAGCAAAGAGAAAGAATATGACAGACAGAGTGGGATGGTCGTCACAGAATGCACAAGCTGCATTCTGTGCGGTAACTGGTTGGTTTTAAAGACAGTGTGTGACTGATGAATGAGGTTCTTGGGTCGTGTGGGAGAATCTCGATTGCATCCTCCTTGCTTCCTCTCTCCTCGCCTCCTCCTCAAAACCCATTGGAGAAGGTGGTCAGGGGAGAGACCTCTGGCTTTCTCATCCAATGGGTTTTAAGGAGAGGATGCGAGAAGTATGCATTTGAGATTTTTTCCATTTCCAAGACACTAATCCAAGTCATTTATGGTGACCTCTGTAATGATGCTCCATCAACAGTCTGGGAGACACGGAGAACCCTCTCTAGATAGTTATGAGGCTCAAGTCTGATCCGACATGTATAAAGAACCCCAGGTCTGACATGCTGACTACACGGGCCATGATCGTGCATACGCCATTGCTCGCATATGGATTTTGTCTATCCACACTAGATCGATCATGACACACAGGTTAAAATATCGAAAGCAACTATATTAATTTAGGGGCAGGTGGAAACACAGACACTCATAGAAATGTAACTAACTAGCTAGTTTGTCCTGGGTTGTGATTTTACCTGCCATGCATGTGGTCCTATTTTTAGATGGTTCTTTGTCAAATTGTTACATTAAAATATCCATGTGACCCTGTTACATACAATGATATTCCATGACATTTCAAATTATTAATTGAGTAATGTTGGCCAATCAAAGCGGCTCAATGTGTATCAAGTGGAGTGAGAGTTCACTAATGCAATGCAAGATGGAATAAAATGACGGATTTAGAAGTTTAAAAGGAAGAGTTGGCTACAACTAAATGGGGTTGGGGAGAAAGCACAGCATGTGGCCTCAAAGCCTAGCTAGCTTCTCTAGGCTACTCTAGTCAACACTGTTATGACTGTGGCTGAGTTCTCCCTCCATCTGATCACACAGATGAGAGTTGCAGCAATAGAGTACCAGCCTCTCCCTCGCACAGCTGTGATCAGGTTAAAAACTTATGTTTTTAAAAAGCCACATGTATTTTGAATATCCGGATATCCTACAAAAATGTATGATACTATTTGAATAGTGAAATTATTTCAAACTCCTTCCCTAGTTATTTGTAGAATTTTGACCCGGAGTCATACAAAATCGTGTGTTTTCTCTACTCAGATGATTAATCCGCGAATAAAAAGGGAAACCTAGTTAATTAAAAACTGTCTTTAAGAAATAGCTCCTTGTTTATCTTTGAAGCATCCATGTGGATTTGTATTTTCCATATCCAATGAGGCTTGAACTTGAAGCGCGTGGAGTGTCTCAAATAGAACCAAGTTCTGTTTTAGGTCTTGGCTATGCAGACGCTACTTCACACACATGAGCGAAATTTTACTTAAGTGTGCTTTTATTTTGCAATGCTCGCGCACGCAACATGGCTGGTGAGGTTTGCATGTGAGACACATGAAGAACACCCTCTAGTCTAGATTCAGCCAGTCCACATCCTGACTGAGTGAGTTATTGTCCAAGTTATTTCAGGCCACAGGCAGCCAGTGTGTTTTTGATTGTATGGCTGGGTGGGCGGTCTGGTGTGGTATCTCAGTGATCTCACTCTTTGTCTTTGCTCCAGATTGCTAAGTGGGCGACGTCTGTCTGCGTGGCTCCACAGTTTAATTGCCATATGGGACGGTTCTGCCATGTCTGTTATTTAACTGTCTTGGAGAGGCATCTGTTTTACTTTAGCACAACATTTGCTGCCAACATGTCCTCTGTGACATTGGTTCCAAACATTAGACTGACGTTAGGGAAATTGGAAGAAGGCTTAGCACATTAGTACGGTCTTCCACAGATCCTGTGGAAAAGTGACTGCTTCCTGTGTTCATAGATCTTCAAATGGGTCTTCTGCCACAAGGCAATAGAAGCAGTGATCCAGGCATGAATATCAGCAGCATGGCTGCCACAAGGCTGTAGGAACATGGGTGTGTGGGAGAGTCCTGCTTGTACCCTCAGAGGGGCTTGGTCATCATGCCACCCTATTCCTGTCAGCTCTAGTCTCACCCTCATCCCATACTCATCCCATCTCATACTCATCATTGATGCCCTCAATCTCACACAAATTAGCAATGAACCTACCAGGTACAACTCCAAATCCGTAAACACGGTGTCATGACGTTGCCCTCTTTGGGTACAGCAAGCCCCATCCCCCTATCCCTGCCTCCCCCTGCCTCCTTCAACTAGGCTGCTGTGGTCAGAGAGAGGTTGTAAATTCCTGAGGAGAAGACCTGCCTCATGGCCACACAGTATAAGAGACAGAGTGAATTTTCATAGAGAACAAAGGAATTTCTTCCACCTCACAGAACTTGAGGTCCGAACAAATTTCATGTTCCGGAGAAAGTATAAAAGATCGGTGAAGAATCTAGCTACGAACTGGACCATTTGTTACAACTTGGGGAAGCTCATGGGAGACGGTGTGGCCACATTACCATAACGCTGTTTATATAATAGCCTCAGATGAGGTTTACATCGAATTGTTGTATAAGATGAATGAGTGAGTATGATACTGTCTACACAATTTTACAATGTGATTTTGGACTGTTTAATGAAGGAAACTCTAATTCCCTTTTGAGTTTAACTAAATCAGAGGACCGCCCCTGAGCCCAGTTAGGTCAGGCATCCTGGGACAGCCCCTTTTCTGCAATTCCGAATAAAACCCAACATTTCAATTCTTATAATAATCACTCTGTAGTGACTTCTCAGCTGACTCCCCCTTCTGTCCACCAAGCCGCGATGCCGGTTTAGCCCACTAGGGCACATTCCCCTATCATTTCTTGTAACCATATTTACCTTGTTTATTTGTTTATGCATTTCTGTGAATTACTTAGTTAGTAGTAAATAAATAATTTAAGACAATTGATGTATGGATGACTGGGTTCGTGCAGATGACCAACAATTTACCACGTTTGGAATGAGACTAACGTGAGGTAAAGTAAATCATTAATTAATCAGAAAACTAAGGATCAGATATGAAAATATCTGAAAAGTTATTTTAGGAAATGATAACTTTGTAATCTGAATATTTTCCTTGGTGCCCCGACTTCCTAGTTAATTACGGTTACATGATTAATCAGTTTGATCGCGTAATACTAATTACAGAGAATATTTGATAAAAACTAAGTCTTCAATTTAATGATAGTAAAGACACGACAATGGGCACCCTCATAGATGTCATCCTAACTAACTCGCCTTCCAAATACACCTCTGCTGTTTTCAATCAAGATCTCAGTGATCACTGCCTCATTGCCTGCACCCGTAATGGGTCTGCGACCAAACGACCACTCCTCATCACTGTCAAACGCTCCCGAAAACACTTCTGCGAGCAGGCCTTTCTAATCGACCTGGCCGGGGTATCCTGGAATGACATTGACCTCATCCCGTCAGTAGATGATGCCTGGCTATTCCATCTTAAACAAGCATGCCCAATACAAAAAATGTAGAACGAGGAATATATATAGTCCTTGGTTCATTCCAGACCAGTCTGCCCTTGACCAGCACAAAAACATCCTGTGGCGTTCTGCATTAGCATCGAACAGCCCCCGTGATATGCAACTTTTCAGGGAAGTTAGGAACAAATATACACAGGCAGTTAGGAAAGCTAAGGCTAGCTTTTTCAAACAGAAATGTGCATCCTGTAGTGCTAACTCAAAAAGGTTCTGGGACACTGTAAAGTCCATGGAGAATAAGAGCACCTCCTCCCAGCTGCCCACTGCTCTGAGGCTAGGAAACACTGTCACCACTGACAAATCCACTATAATTGAGAATTTCAATAAGCATTTCTCTACGGCTGGCCATACTTTCCACCTGGCTACCCCTACCCCGGTCAACTGCCTGGCACCCTCCACAGCAACCCACCAACACCCCCACCATTTCTCCTTTACCCAAATTCAGATAGCTGATGTTCTGAAAGAGCTGCAAAATCTGGACCCCTACAAATCAGCCGGGCTAGATAATCTGGACCCTCTCTTTCTAAAATGATCTGCCAAAATTGTTGCAACCCCTATTACTAGCCTGTTCAACTTCTCTTTCGTATCGTCCGAGATACCCAAAGATTGGAAAGCTGCCTCGGTCATCCCCCTCTTCAAAGGGGGTGATACTCTAGACCCAAACTGCTACAGACCTATATCCATCCTACCCTGTCTTTCTAAGGTCTTCGAAAGCCAAGTTAACAAACAGATTACCGACCATTTCGAATCCCACCGTACATTCTCCGCTATGCAATCTGGTTTTAGAGCTGGTCATGGGTGCACCTCAGCCACGCTCAAGGTTCTAAACGACATCATAACCGCCATCGATAAGAGACATTACTGTGCAGCCGTATTCATCGACCTGGCCAAGGCTTTCGACTCTGTCAATCACCACATTCTTATTGGCAGACTCGACAGCCTTGGTTTCGCAAATGATTGCCTGGCCTGGTTTACCAACTACTACTCTGATAGAGTTCAATGTGTCAAATCGGGGGGCCTGTTGTCCGGACCTCTGGCAGTCTCTATGGGGGTGCCGCAGGGTGCAATCCTCTGGCCGACTCTCTTCTCTGTATACATCAATGATGTTGCTCTTGCTGCTGGTGATGCTCTGATCCACCTCTACGCAGAAGACACCATTCTGTATACTTCTGGCCCCTCTTTGGACACTGTTAACTAACCTCCAGACGAGCTTCAATGCCATACAACTCTCCTTCCGTGGCCTTCAACTGCTCTTAAATGCAAGTAAAACTAAATGCATGCTATTCATCGGATCACTGCCCCCCGTCTAGCATCACTACTATGGACGGCTCTGACTTAGAATACGTGGACAACTACAAATACCTGGGTGTCTGGTTAGACTGTAAACTCTCCTTCCAGACTCACATTAAGCATCTCCAGTCCAACATTAAATCTAGAATTGGCTTCCTGTATTGCAACAAAGCATCCTTCACTCATGCTGCCAAACATACCCTCGTAAAACTGACCATCCTACTGATCCTCGACTTCGGTGATGTTATCTATAAAATTGCCTCCAACACTCTACTCAACAAACTGGATGCAGTCTATCACAGTGCCATCCGTTTTGTCACCAAAGCCCCATACACTACCCACCATTTCGACCTGTACGCTCTCGTTAGTTGGCCCTCGCTTCAACCCACTGGCTACAGGTTATCTACAAGTCTCTGATAGGTAAAGCCCCGCCTTATCTCAGCTCACTGATCACCATGGCAGCACCCACTCGTAGCGCGCGCTCCAGCAGGTATATCTCACTGGTCACCCCCAAAGCCAATTCCTCCTTTCCTTCCAGTTCTCTGCTGCCAATGACTGGAACGAACTGCAAAAATCTCTGAAGCTGGAGACATATCTCCCTCACTAGCTTTTAGCACCAGCTGTCAGAGCAGATCACTGCACCTGTACATAGATGGGCTGTTTACAGATGGGCTATCTACCTACCAATACTGTATTTATTTATTTGACTTGCTCCTTTGCACCCCAGTATCTCTACTTGCAAATTAATCTTCTGCACATCTACCATTCCAGTGTTTTAACTGCTATATTGTAATTACTTTGCCACCATGGCCTATTTATTGCCTTAACTCCCTTATCTTACCTCATTTGCACTCACTGTATATAGACTTTTTGTTTTCTTTTGTTCTACTGTATTTTTGACAGTTTTGTTTATTCCATGTGTAACTCTGTTGTATGTGTCGAATTTCTATGCTTTATCTTGGCCAGGTCGCAGTTGCAAATGAGAACTTGTTCTCAACTAGCCTACCTGGTTAAATAAAGGTGAAATTAACATTTTTTTTAAATCACGGCTCCCAGACCTCCACACTCCCCACTCATAAGGGCTTGGTCATGTCACCCTGTCTTAGTCAGCCTCATCCCTATCTCCTAGCAAAGGAGAGTGGAACAGATGGGAAGGGGATGGTTCCACAAGACTACATCCCTTAAATGGACAGTGGGGGTTTGGGAAAGGGTGAGGGGAGTGGGAGTTCAGGGGAGGTGTCATCACTCTGTCAATAAAGGAGAGAAGAGTAGTGGGGGGTGGGGTTAACATGGAGGCAGGAATGCCTTTTTCCAGCCTGCTGTAGCATTCACTTTGAATGGTGAATTGGTAGACCTAGTGGTGGGTGTTTCGGCTCTGAGGGATCTCTCTCTCACACACACACACACAGGAGTGTCTACACACACACACACATACACACACACACACACACACACACACACAGGAGTGTACACACCCACTAGGGCTGGGCGATATTGCCTGAAAATCATATTTCAATTTTTCTATTCAGATTTATGGACAATTTACGATATATACACTACCGTTCAAAAGTTTGGGGTCACTTAGAAATGTCCTTGTTTTTGAAAGAAAAGCAAACATTTTTGTCCATTTAAAATGACATCAAATTGATCATAAATGCAGTGTAAACATTGTTAATGTTGTAAATGACTATTGTAGCTGGCAACGGCAGATTTTTAAAGGAATATCTACATAGGCATACAGAGGCCCATTATCAGCAACCATCACTCCTGTGTTCCAATGGCACATTGTGTTAGCTAGGTTTATAATTTTAAATGGCTAATTTGATCATTACAAAACTCTTTTGCAATTATGTTAGCACAGCTGAAAATGGTTGTGCTGATTTAAAGAAGCAAATCAATTGGCCTTCTTTAGACTAGTTGAGTATCTGTAGCATCAGCATTTGTGGGTTCGATTACAGGCTCAAAATGACCAGAAACAAAGGCCTTTCTTCTGAAACTCGTCAGTCTATTCTTGTTCTGAGAAATGAAGGATATTCCATGTGAGAAATTGCCAAGAAACTGAAGATCTGGTACAAAGATGTGTACTATTCCCTTCACAGAACAGTGCAAACTGGCTCTAACCAGAGTAGAAAGAGGAGTGGGAGGCCCCAGTGCACAACTGAGCAAGAGGACAAGTACATTAGAGTCTAGTTTGAGAACCAGATGCCTCACAAGTCCTCAACTGGCAGCTTTATTAAATAGTCCCGGCAAAATACTTCTCAACATCAACAGTGAAGAGGCGACTCCGGGATGCTGGCCTTCTGGGCAGAGTTTCAAAGAAAAAGCCATATTTCAGACTGGCCAATAAAAATAAAAGATTAAGATGGGCAAAAGAACAGAGACACTGGACAGAGGAACTCTGCCTAGAAGGCCAGCATCCCGAAGTCGCCTCTTCACTGTTGACGTTGAGACTGGTGTTTTGCGGGTACTCTTTAATGAAGCTGCTAGTACAGAATGTACCACTTTATATAGTGTAGGTAGTACCCTGTGGTTGGTGAGATACCTATAGACTAGACAGGAGCCCAGGAGAGAACGAATTCAGTACGGTGTGGTCAGAATTGTGAAGCTTTGATCACACAGCCACTGAAGCTCTGCTGATGGAATGCTCAGTGCACTGCAGAGAGAAGCTTTCTGTATTACTTCAGAAGCATTCACAGAATATCGATGTTAAAATGTGTACATACATAAGTATGTATACACATAGAAGTGTTGTATGGTTGAGTGCTTACTGCTCACAGATGTGTAGTCAGTTCTGGGAAGGGAATGGTGGGTGTTTACCCAACATATAATATTGTGCAGTGGGACATTTAGCAAGGTGGATGGGCCTTGAACATGGGGGGGAATTGAATAGTGGTTTCTATCTTTGCCCTCTCTCTCACACACACACATACACACACTCAGCCCATGCGATTGAGCTCGACCAGTGAGTGTGCATAGCTGGTGATTGTGTTATTGATCCTAGCCTGGATCAGAGGTCAGACCAAAGGGGGACTAGGGTGTTTTCTCTAATTGGGTCGCTGGTACATTTAATATATTGGAATCCTCACCAGACTGATCTGTTCTACTATGGGTGTTGATCCAGTCTCTGTGATTTTACTGAACATGATGACTTCATCCACTCACCCAATACCTGGATCAAAACATTTATGTAGCATTCTTAATCTCCTTTTTGTTTATTTTTCCTTTTTACATTGTGTGAACAAACAGTCTTCACTGAAATTATATACAACCCTGAGGACCTATATACTAGGCGGTGTCAGAGGAAGGCCCCAAAAATGGTCAAACTCCAGTCAACCAAGTCATGGACTGTTCTCTCTGCTACCGCACAGAAAGCAGTACCGGAGCACCAAGTCGAGGTCCAAAAGACTCCTTACGAGCCTTAGGTCATTAATATGGTTAAATCCGGAAACTATCATTTTGAAAGCAAAACGTTTATTCTTTCAGTGAAATATGGAACGGTTCCGTATTTTATCTAACGGGTGGCATCCATCAGTCTAAATTATTCCTGTTACATTGCACAACCTTCAATGTTATATCATAATTACGTAACATTCTGGCAATTTAGTTCGCAATGAGCCAGGCGGCCCAAACTGTTGCATATACCCTGACTCTGCGTGCAATGAATGCAAGAGAAGTGACACAATTTCACCTGGTTAATATTGCCTGCTAACCTGGATTTCTTTTAGCTAAATATGCAGGTTTAAAAATATATACTTCTGTGTATTGATTTTAAGAAAGGCATTGGTGTTTATGGTTAGGTACACGTTGGAGCGACGATTGTCCTTTTTCGCGAATGCGCACTGCATCGATTATACGCAACACAGGACACGCTAGATAAACTAGTAATATCATCAACCATGTGTAGTTATAACTAGTAAGTTTAATGCTAGCTAGCAACTTACCTTGGCTTCTTACTGCATTCGCGTAACAGGCGGGCTCCTCGTGAGGCAGGTGGTTAGAGCGTTGAACTAGTTAACCGTAAGGTTGCAAGATTGAATCCCTGAGCTGACAAGGCAAAAATCTGTCATTCTGCCCCTGAACAAGGCAGATAACCCATCGTTCCTAGGCCGTCATTGAAAATACGAATGTGTTCTTAACTGACTTGCCTAGTTAAATAAAGATTAAATACAGGTGGGTCTCCCGGATGGCGTAGTGGTCTACTGTATCGCAGCGCTTGCTGTGCCATCAGAGACTCTTGGTTCGCGCCCAGGCTCAGTCGCAGCCGGCCACGACCGGGAGGTCCGTGGGGCGATGCACAATTGGCCTAGCGTCGTCCGGGTTAGGGAGGGTTTGGCCGGTAGGGATATCCTTGTCTCATCGCGCACCAGCGACTCCTGTGGAGGGCCGGGCGCAGTGCACGCTAACCAAGTTCGCCAGGTGCACGGTGTATCCTCCGGCACATTGGTGCGGCTGGCTTCCGGGTTGGATGCACGCTGTGTTAATTAAGAAGCAGTGCGGCTTGGTTGGGTTGTGTTTCGGAGGACGCATGGCTTTCGACCTTCGTCTCTCCCGAGCCCGTACGGGAGTTGTAGAGATGAGACAAGATATTAATTACAAACAATTGGATACCACGAAAAGGGGGTAAAAATAAATAAAAATAAAAAAATCCAAAATTACCGATTTTCCGATTGTTATAAAAACTTGAAATCGGCCCTAATTAATCGGTCGACCTCTAGTAAGTAAGCATTTCACATTGTATTCGGCGCATATGACAAATACAATTTGATTTCATTACATCTTTATACAGAATATTTTGCACATTTCAGAACAAAACCTGAATCATATTGAGGGACCTGGACCTTTTTAGCATGCTTCATTCATTCATTGTTCTCATTCTAATGTGACAAAAACAACCCAGGTAGCCAGTGTGTGTTTCCCTGTGAGGTCTTATGTTTCCAGTATAGCCTGTTAATATCCTCACTCTGTCTGCTGTTTGTTTAGGTAGGTAGGTAGGTAGCTAGCTAGGTAGCTAGCTTGCTTGCTTGCTTGCTATATCGGCAGACTGTTCATAGCTGTGACACCTTCAAGGGCCTCTAGCTGTGAGGCTGTGTCCCCAGGCTATTGCAGAAGTCTGGTGCTCAGGACTAGCTGCTATCAGACTTCTATGTGCCTGTGGGGCCTCAACCCATAGTACAAGAGCAGAACACTGAAGGGCTCCCCTAACATAACAGCAGCAGCAATGTTTACTATAGACTAGTGTTGCCTTCTCCTCTGGAAAACTGTTTAGGGGTTTCAGCTCTGATAATACCTGCTCATTGAGCTCTGTATATACAGCCCATTTTTTTACACTGAACACCTACAATAAGTTGGAATAGAATGGGGAAGGGAATTTCTGTATTTTAAGTGTAATACCTAAATGTCTGTTGAATGAGAATTGTCTCTGCTTTCGCCCAATTACTCAAATTAGTATGTATAGAAGTGGTGCTTTGAAGCAGCCCAGGCAGAGTGGATGGAAGCAGGAGTCCTGCTGTTTCCATGGTCTGTGCTGATGGGGGAGAGGGTGGCCAACTGAGGGCTGTGTGGCCTGTGGGAATGCTCTGATTGACGTTACTGTGTTGAGCCCAGCACTGGAGCGGAGCAGAACTACCCAGCCTGCCTCTGTTGTCTCCTTGATCTTGGGGAGGGGGGTGGCTGGAGCACTCCTCTCTCCTTTTATCTGTGATGGAGATTCTCATCTACCTTTCATTTTTATCTATAGTGGTAAGTCATCTCACCCTAATGATGTTGAATTTGAAACACTTGGTCTACATCTCCTCTCTGAGCTTAATGTGAACAGACTTATCTCTCACCAAAACACATTAAGCCAGAAGTATATCAAACCAAACAAAAATGCATTTCTTTGGGTTTCCTAGATTGCAGTGTTCTGCCTAGCAACAGAGGAAGAGGAAATGGACCCTGACATCAAAGGGAAATGTCCAACATTTCTTGCCAGTGAGGTCTTACTTTGACCTTCTGACCTAAGTTCTTCATAGCCATTCCTCCCAACGATGTTTCCAGAATGTAACTGATCTGCAGATGTAATTTGTTTCTCCTCCCTACTTCCCTCTTTACAACAAAGGTAGATTTGAGAGTGGAAATGGCTGTTAAAGGATGTTCCTACCTACATATTTCCCTTTCAAAACATTTTGATAAGTATCTAGATACAGTGGGGCAAAAAAGTATTTAGTCAGCCACCAATTGTGCAAGTTCTCCCACTTAAAAAGATGAGAGGCCTGTAATTTTCATCATAGGTACACTTCAACTATGACAGACAAAATGAGAAAAAAAATCCAGAAAATCACATTGTAGGATTTTTAATCAGTTTATTTGCAAATTATGGTGGAAAATAAGTATTTGGCCACCTACAAACAAGCAAGATTTCTGGCTCTCACAGACCTGTAACTTCTTCTTTAAGAGGCTCCTCTGTCCTCCACTCGTTACCTGTATTAATGGCACCTGTTTGAACTTGTTATCAGTATAAAAGACACCTGTCCACAACCTCAAACAGTCACACTCCAAACTCCACTATGGCCAAGACCAAAGAGCTGTCAAAGGACACCAGAAACAAAATTGTAGACCTGCACCAGGCTGGGAAGACTGAATCTGCAATAGGTAAGCAGCTTGGTTTGAAGAAATCAACTGTGGGAGCAATTCATAAGGAAATGGAAGACATACAAGACCACTGGTAATCTCCCTCGATCTGGGGCTCCACGCAAGATCTCACCCCGTGGGGTCAAAATGATCACAAGAGCGGTGAGCAAAAATCCCAGAACCACACGGGGGGACCTAGTGAATGACCTGCAGAGAGCTGGGACCAAAGTAACAAAGCCTACCATCAGTAACACACTACGCCGCCAGGGACTCAAATCCTGCAGTGCCAGACGTGTCCCCCTGCTTAAGCCAGTACATATCCAGGCCCATCTGAAGTTTGCTAGAGAGCATTTGGATGATCCAGAAGAAGATTGGGAGAATGTCATATGGTCAGATGAAACCAAAATATAACTTTTTGGTAAAAACTCAACTCGTCGTGTTTGGAGGACAAAGAATGCTGAATTGCATCCAAAGAACACCATACCTACGGTGAAGCATGGGGGTGGAAACATCAATGCTTTGGGGCTGTTTTTCTGCAAAGGGACCAGGACGACTGATCCGTGTAAAGGAAAGAATGAATGGGGCCATGTACCGTGAGATTTTTAGTGAAAACCTCCTTCCATCAGCAAGGGCATTGAAGATGAAACGTGGCTGGGTCTTTCAGCATGACAAGGATCCCAAACACACCGCCCGGGCAACAAAGGAGTGGCTTCGTAAGAAGCATTTCAAGGTCCTGGAGTGGCCTAGCCAGTCTCCAGATCTCAAGCCCATAGAAAATCTTTGGAGGGAGTTGAAAGTCCGTGTTGCCCAGCAACAGCCCCAAAACATCACTGCTCTAAAGGAGATCTGCATGGAGGAATTGGCCAAAATACCAGCAACAGTGTGTGAAAACCTTGTGAAGGCTTACAGAAAATGTTTGACCTCTGTCATTGCCAACAAAGGGTATATAACAAAGTATTGAGAAACTTTTGTTATTGACCAAATACTTATTTTCCACCATAATTTGCAAATAAATTCATTAAAAATCTTACAATGTGATTTTTCTGGATTTTTTTTCTCATTCTGTCTGTCATATTTGAAGTGTACCTATGATGAAAATTACAGGCCTCTCATCTTTTTAAGTGGGAGAACTTGCACAATTGGTGGCTAACTAAATACTTTTTTGCCCCACTGTACATGGGCTCCGATATGATATAGGAACGATACGTTTTAGTTTGAAACAATTCAGTTTGATTAGAGAAACTAATTGATTCAAAGTGACACAATGCACTATTATTTGTTGCGTAAACACATTTATTTTCCATGTTAAATTGAAATCTGCTGTTGGTGAAGCTCATGAGCTGTTCATCTCTGAGCGTGCATGCATTTGTGCTTCAGTTATCTATTTGTCTACAGTATAGTGCATTGCAACAGTATTCAGAACCCTTGGATTTCTTTACATTTTGTGTTACAAAGTGAGATTAAAATGGATTGACTTTGTCAGCAATTTACAGTAAATACTCTCAAGTGGAAGATTTTTTTGTATATATTTAAGATTTTTTTTAAAGAACAACTAAAATCGAGTCGTTGCATAAGTACTCAGCTCCTTTGTTTATGCGAGCCTAAATTTAGTTATGGAGTAAAGTTTGGCTTAACACATCTAGGACTGTCCCCGCCTAAATGAAAATCTTTGTTGAAATGTTTTCATATACACACCCTAAAATCAACTATATATGCATTGAGCTTGTCTAATGCTTTAAGCGCACTGTTTGATGAAATAAGACATGAGTCGAGGGAGCCTGAGATCAAGATAACAAGAAGAAAAAAAACTTAACCTGACCCGACCATCCAACATCCACTCCTACTGGCTTTCTCAGAATCTGGCTTTACTCTCCTGAAGTTGCCGGTAATAGGCTACACGATGAGTCCTTTCTCATGTGGAATGCCAATTTATCTTACCACTTCTATTGATCTGCTTGCCAGTTTATAATGTTTTCATATCTCAATCGTGGTCATGTGGTTTATCAAAATTATATCTAAATGACAATGATACAAACCTAAACATTTACTTATATTGCAAACTATATAAAAATAGATGACATAAAGCCAACAAATAAAAACATTGAAGCCTGTAGGATGAAAATATCCTGATTTTAAAAATAAATATCTTATAAATCACATTGGCTACACAAGCCCTGTCTGCAACAAACTTGAAACATTGTATCAACTATTAACTTGGGTCTGGCCAAAGCTTGCTCTAGCAATCTTGTAACATTGTATGAAATATTCTGGGCCTTCAGAGTTTCCCATGCCAGTGAGCTTGGGACAGACAAAGCTCTAGGCTATTTGCACAAGGGATAAGAAGTAATCTTTCTGACATTTCCACCGGATCAGAGCATGACATGTCTCCCTTTTCACGCTGAGTGCTTATCGAAAGGGAGAGAGCTGGACAGTTTTTTTTTTTTTTTTTTGTCATTCTCCATGGATGTATAAACAGACTTAATTTGCTTGATGGATGAGGTGAAAACATTACTTGGAGAAGCTCCACAGCTCATTAGAGGTTAAGCCAATCAGAAATACTATCAGATCCCCAAATGGGCACATTTACAGTGTATTCGGAAAGTATTCAGACCCCTTAACTTTTTCCACATTTTTTTTACGTTAAAGCCTTATTGTAAAATGTATTACATTGTTTTTCCTCATCAATCTACACACAATGCCCCATAATGACAAAGCATAAACAGGTTATTATACAATTTTGCAAATCTATAAAAAAAATATATCACATTTACGTAAGTATTCAGATCCTTTAGTCTACTTTGTTGAAGCACCTTTGTCAGTGATTACAGCCTCGAGTCTTCTTGGGTATGACGCTACAGTGCCTTGCAAAAGTATTCATCCCCCTTGGTGTTTTTCCTATTTTGTTGCATTACAATCTGTAATTTAAATGGATTTTATGTAATGGACATGCACAAAATAGTTACAATTGGTGACGTGAAATAAAATAAAATACTTGTTTCAAAATGTTATTTTTTTTAAACGGACAAGCTGTGCGTGCATATGTATTCTCCCCCATTTGCTATGTAGCCCCTAAATAATATCTGGTGTAACCAATTACCTTCAGAAGTCACAGCATTTGTTAGATTGCACACAGGTGGACTTTTATTTAAGTGTCACATGATCTGTCACATGATCTCACCTGTTCTGAAAGTCCCCAGAGTCTGCAACACCGCTAAGCAAGGGGCACCACCAAGCAAGATGCACCATGAAGACCTAGGAGCTCTCCAAACAGATCAGGGACAAAGTTGTGAAGTACAGATCAGGGTTGGGTTATAAAAAAATATCAGAAACTTTGAACATGCCACGGAGCACCATTAAATCCATTATTAAAACATGGAAAGAATATGGCACCATAACAAACCTGCCAAGAGAGGGCTTCCCACCAAAACTCAGACCAGGCAAGGAGGGCATTAATCAGAGGCAACAATGAGACCAGAGATAACCCTGAAGAAGCTGCAAAGTTCCACAGTGGAGATTGGAGTATCTGTCCATAGGAACACTTTAAGCCATACACTCCACAGAGCTGGGCTTTAGGGAAGAGTGACCATAAAAAAGCCATTGCTTAAAGAAAAAAAATAAGCAATCACGTTTGGTGTTTGCCAAAAGGCATGTGGGAGATTCCCCAAACATATGGAAGAAGGTACTCTGGTCAAATGAGACTAAAATGTAGTTTTTTGGCCATCAAGGAAAACGCTGTCTGGTGCAAACCCAACACCTCTCATCACATCGAGAACACCATCCCCACTGTGTTTTTCATCTGGAGGGACTTTGAAACTGGTCAGAATAGAAGGAATGAAGAATGGAGCTAAATACAGGGAAATTCTTGAGGGAAACCTGTTTGTCTTCCAAAGATTTGAGACTGGGACAGAGGTTCACCTTCCAGCAGGACAATGACCCTAAGCATACTGCTAAATGTATAACCAGGAATAGATATAGGCCTTGGTTCTCTCCAGACCTGACTGCCCTTAACCAACACAAAAACATCCTATGGCATTCTGCATTAGCATCGAACAGCCCCCGTGATTTGCAACTTTTCAGGGAAACTATAAACCAATATACACAGGCAGTTAGAAAAGCCAAGGCTAGCTTTTTCAAGCAGAAATTTGCTTCCTGCAACACAAACTCAAATAAGTTCTGGGGCACTGTAAAGTCCATGGAGAATAAGAACACCTCCCAGCTGCCCACTGCACTGAAGAGAGGAAACACTGTCACCACCGATAAATCCACTATAATTGAGAATTTCAATAAGCATTTTTCTACGGCTGGCCATGCTTTGCACCTGGCTACCCCTACCCCGGTCAACAGAACTGCACCCCCCACAGCAAGTCGCCCAAGCCTTCCCCATTTCTCCTTCTCCCGAATCCAGTCAGCTGATGTTCTGAAGGAGCTGCAAAATCTGGACCCCTACAAATCAGCCGGGCAAGACAATCTGGACCCTTTCTTTCTAAAATTATCTGCCGAAATTGTTGCCACCCCTATTACTAGCCTGTTCAACCTCTTTCATGTCGTCTGAGATTCCCAAAGATTGGAAAGCAGCTGCGGGGGGACACTCTTGACCCAAACTGCTACAGACCTATATCTATCCTACCCTGCCTTTCTAAGGTCTTTGAAAGCCAAGTCAACAAACAGATTACCAACCATTTCGAATCCCACATACCTTCTCCGCTATGCAATCTGGTTTCAGAGCTGGTCATGGGTGCACCTCAGCCACCCTCAAGGTCCTAAACTATATCTTAACCGCCATCGATAAGAAACAATACTGTGCAGCCGTATTCATTGACCTGGCCAAGGCTTTCGACCCTGTCAATCACCACATCCTCATCGGCAGACTCGACAGCCTTGGTTTCTCAAATTACTGCCTCGCCTGGTTCACCAACTACTTCTCTGATAGAGTTCAGTGTGTCAAATCGGAGGGCCTGTTGTCCGGGCCTCTGGCAGTCTCTATGGGGGTGCCACAGGGTTTAATTCTTGGACCGACTCTCTTCTCTGTATAAATCAATGATGTCCCTCTTGCTGCTGGTGAGTCTCTGATCCACCTCTACGCAGACGACACCATTCTGTATACTTCTGGCCCTTCTTTGGACACTGTGTTAACAACCCTCCAGGCGAGCTTCTCTGCCATTCAACTCTCCTTCCGTGGCCTCCAATTGCTCTTAAATACATGTAAAACTAAATGCATGCTCTTCCACCGATCGCTACCTGCCCGCCTCTCCAACATCACTGCTCTGAATGGTTTTGACTTAGAATACCTACAAATACCTAGGTGTCTGGGTAGACTGTAAACTCTCCTTCCAGACTCACATCAAACATTTCCAATCCAAAGTTAAGTCTAGAATTGGCTTCCTATTTCGCAACAAAGCATCCTTCACTCATGCTGCCAAACATACCCTTGTAAAACTGACCATCCTACCGATCCTCGACTTCGGCGATGTCATTTACAAAATAGCCTCCAATACCCTACTCAATAAATTGGATGCAGTCTATCACTGCCATCCATTCTGTCACCAAAGCCCCATATACTATCCACCACTGCGACCTGTACGCTCTCGTTGGCTGGCCCTCGCTTCATACTCGTCGCTAAACCCACTAGCTCCAGGTCATCTACAAGACCCTGCTGGGTAAAGTCTCCCCTTATCTCTCTGGTCACCCCCAAAACCAATTCTTCCTTTGGCCTCCTCTCCATCCAGTTCTCCGCTGCCAATGACTGGTACGAACTATAAAAATCACTGAAACTGGAAACACTTATCTCCCTCACTAGCTTTAAGCACCAGCTGTCAGAGCAGCTCACAGATTACTGCACCTGTACATAGCCCATCTATAATTTAGCCCAAACAACTACCTCTTTCCCTACTGTATTTATTTATTTATTTTGCTCCTTTGCACACCATTATTTCTATCTCTGCTTTGCACATTCTTCCACTGCAAATCAACCATTCCAGTGTTTTACTTGCTATATTGCATTTACTTTGCCACCATGGCCTTTTTTGCCTTTACCTCCCTTATCTCACCTCACTTGCTCACATTGTATATAGACTTATTTTTCAACTGTATTATTGACTGTATTTTTGTTTTACTCCATGTGTAACTCTGTTGTTGTATGTGTCAAACTGCTTTGCTTTATCATGGCCAGGTCGCAATTGTAAATGAGAACTTGTTCTCAACTTGCCTACCTGGTTAAATAAAGGTAAAATAAAGCAACACTCGTTTTCATCATTGGTACACTTCAACTATGACAGACAAAATGAGAAATAAATTTGATTTTTTTCAGGTTTTCGCCTGCCATATGAGTTATGTCATACTCACAGACATCATTCAAACAGTTTTTTGAAACTTCAGTGTTTTCTATCCAATGCTACTAATAATGTGCATATATTAGCATCTGGGACAGTGTAGGAGGCAGTTCACTCTGGGCACGCTATTCATCCAAAAGTGAAAATGCTGCCCCCTATCCCAAAAAGGTTTTAAGCATGGTCAAGTTAATAATTATGCTGTGCATCAAGAAGCTGACTAAACAGCACAATCATTACATGGGAGCTCCTTTTGCTGGGGACAATAAAAGGCCACTCTAAAATGGGCAATTTTGTCACAACACAATGCCTGAAGTTGAGTGAGCCTGCGTGCAATTGGCATGCTGACTTCAGGAATGTCCACCAGAGCTGTTGCCAGATAACATAATGTTAATTTCTCTACCATCATCTGCCTCCAGTGTCGTTTTAGAGAACTGGCCTTACAACCGCAGACCATGTGTAACCAAGCCAGCCTAGGGCCTCCACATCAGGCTTCTTCACCTGCAGGATTGTCTGAGACCAGGCACCTGGACAGCTGATGAAACTGTGGGATTGCACAACCAAAGAATTTCTGCACAAACTGTCAGAAACCATCTCAGGGAACCTTGTCTGCGTGCGCATCGTCCTCACCAGGGTCTTGACCTGACTGCAGTTCTGCAACCGATTTCAGTGGGCATATTCTCACCTTTGATGGCCACTGGCACGCTGGAGAAGTCTGTTCTTCACTGATGAATCCCGGTTTCAACTGTACCGGGTAGATGGCAGACAGCGTGAATGGCGTCGTGTGGGCGAGCGGTTTGCTGATGTGAAAGTTGTGAACAGTGTCCCATGGTGGCGGTGGGATTATGGTATGGGCAGGCATAAGCTATTGATGGACAACCAACGTGAATGCATTTTATCGATGGCAATTTGAATGCACAGTGACAAGGTCCTGAGGCCCATAGTCATGCCATTCATCCGCCATCATCACCTCATGTTTCAGCATGAAAATGCACAGCCCCATGTTGCAAAGATCTGTACACAATTCCTGAAAGTTGAAATGGCCCAGTTCTTCTATGGCCTGCATACTCACCAGACATTTCACCCATTTAGCCTGTTTGGGATGCTCTGGATCGACGCGTACGACAGCGTGTTCCTCTTCCCGCCAATATCCGGCAAATTCGCACAGCTATTGAAGAGGAGTGGGACAACATTCCACAGGCCACAATCAACAGCCTGATCAACCCTATGTGAAGGAGATGTCGTGCTGCATGAGGCAAGTGGTGGTCACACCAGATACTGACTGGTTTTCTTTTCCACGCCCCTACCTTTTTTGGGGTGTGTATCTGTGACCAACAGATGCATATGTGTTCCCAGTCATGTGAAATCCCTAATTTATTTCAATTGACTAATTTCCTTATGAACTGTAACTCACAAATCTTTTAAATTGTTGCATTTATATTTTTGTTCAGTGTAGATTGATTCAGGGAGCTGAATACCTATGCAAAGACTTTGTAATTACATTTTTATTCTTTGAAACTGTTTTAGAATTCTCAGGTTTAAACAACGATCAGCATTTTAGCTCTTATTCCAGGACTTTGACTGTGGGAAATCATATCGTATTGAACATTCTGTACACCCTGGCTCATTTCAGTGGTTTCTGAGTCCTGCAGTTAGAGCTAAGATGCATATACAGTACTCGTCAAAAGTTTGAACACACCTACTCATTCAATGGCTTTTCTTTATTTTTACCATTTTCTACATTGTAAAATAATAGTGACGACTTCAAAGCTATGTATTAACACATACAGAATCATGTAGTAACCAAAAAAGTGTTAAGCAAATAAAAATATTTTATTTTATGTTCTTCAGTGTAGCCACCCTTTGCGTGAATGGGAGCCCTATAGGGCGACGCACAATTGGCCCAGCATTGTCCGGGTTAGGGCATGGCCAGGGTAGGCCGTCATTGTAAATAAGAATTTGTTCTTAGCTGTCTTGTCTAGTTAAATAAAGATTAGATTAAATAAAATAAAATTGCCTTGATAACAGCTTTGCACACTCTTGGCATTCTTTCAATGGTGGTGGGGTTACCATGGTGGCAGGAATGCATCTTTCAACATGCTGTTGCATTCACACTGAATGGAGAGTTAATAGGCCTAGTGGTTGGTGTATTGTCTCTGAGGGATCACACACACACACAGTGTTATTTATGGGGTCTCAGACATTGCTTCAGTCGTGTTCTTTGTCAGCTGTGGTGTCCTTGCAACAGTTCTTGGGCAAGAGGCCAATATGCAGTCTGGGCTTTAAAATATGGCTGACGGCCAAAAATAAACTTTTGCCACTTATTTATGAATGACTATAGATTAATTGGTTACAAAGAGAAGTGTGGTGAACCTCCCAGTCAGCCTTGTGTTTGATGTCATGTGCCTGAGAAGCTGGGAAGACTTGGCCAGCAGTGCTATATAGACACATATCAATACATCTTCAGCTAGTAAAACACTCCTCTTAGTTTATGATGGCCACATAAAGATGTCTTTAACACAGAAAAGAGACATATTAGTTCTGTAGACGTGTCAGGGTAACGGGGCTGTTACGGACTAAAAACAGCTCCGTCACGAACACGGACATCACGCTTCCAGACAAACTAAACACCACCTTAGCCCGCTTTGAGGAGAATACAGTGCCCCCGTCACGGCTTGCTGACAATGACTGCCCCCCACCTCCTCCGTGGCCGACGGGAGTTGAACATTTAAACGTGTTCACCCTCGCTAGGCTGCTGGCACAGATGGCATCCCTAGCTGCGTCCTCAGAGCATGTGCAAACCAGCTGGCTGGTGTATTTACAGGCATATTCAATCGCTCCCTATCCCAGTCTGCTGTCCCCGCTTTAAGATGGCTACCATTGTTTCTGTACCCAAGAAGGCAAAGCTAACTGAACCAAATGACTACAGCTCTGTAGCATTCACCTCTGTCATCATGAAGTGCTTTGAGACTAGTCAAGGATGATATCACCTCCACCTTACCGGCCACCCTAGACCCACTTCAATTTGCATACCGCCCCAACAGGTCCACAGATGACGCATTCGCCATCACACTGCACACTGCCCTATCCCATCTGAACAAAAGGAATACCTGTGTAAGAATGCTGTTCAATCAAATCAAATGTATTTATATAGCCCTTTGTACATCAGCTGATATCTCAAAGTGCTGTACAGAAACCCAGCCTAAAACCCCAAACAGCAAGCAATACAGGTGTAGAAGCACGGTGGCTAGGAAAAACTCCCTAGAAAGGCCAAAACCTAGAGAGGAACCAGGCTATGTGGGGTGGCCAGTCCTCTTCTGGCTGTGCCGGGTGGAGATTATAACAGAACATGGCCGAGATGTTCAAATGTTCATAAATGACCAGCATGGTCAAATAATAATAATAATTACAGGCAGAACAGTTGAAACTGGAGCAGCAGCACGGCCAGGTGGACTGGGGACAGCAAGGAGTCATCATGTCAGGTAGTCCTGAGGCATGGTCCTAGGGCTCAGGTCCTCCGAGAGAGAGAAAGAAAGAGAATTAGAGAGAGCATACTTAAATTCACACAGGACACCGGATAGGACAGGAGAAGTACTCCAGATATAACAAACTGACCCTAGCCCCCCGACACATAAACTACTGCAGCATAAATACTGGAGGCTGAGACAGGAGGGGTCAGGAGACACTGTGGCCCCATCCGAGGACACCCCCGGAGAGGGCCAAACAGGAAGGATATAACCCCACCCACTTTGCCAAAGCACAGCCCCCACACCACTAGAGGGATATCTTCAACCACCAACTTACCATCCTGAGACAAGGCTGAGTATAGCCCACAAAGATCTCCGCCACGGCACAACCCAAGGGGGGGGCGCCAACCCAGACAGGAAGATCACATCAGTGACTCAACCCACTCAAGTGACGCACCCCTCCTAGGGACGGTATGAAAGAGCCCTAGTAAGCTAGTGACTCAGCCCCGTAATAGGGTTAGAGGCAGAGAATCCCAGTGGAAAGAGGGGAACCGGCCAGGCAGAGACAGCAAGGGCGGTTCGTTGCTCCAGAGCCTTCCCGTTCACCTTCACAGATGCAGATGCAGAGCCTCGGTCTGATGCCATTTAAAAGGTCATTTACCACCTTCACAAGTGCAGTCTCAGTGCTATGATGGGGTCTAAAACCAGACTGAAGCATTTCGTATACATTGTTTGTCTACAGGAAGGCAGTGAGTTGCTGCGCAACAGCCTTTTCTAAAAATGTTGAGAGGAATGGAAGATTCAATATAGCCGATTTAGTTTTTTATATTTTCTGGGTCAAGGTTTGGCTTTTTCAAGAGGCTTTATTACTGCCACTTTTAGTGAGTTTGGTACACATCCGGTGGATAGAGAGCCGTTTATTATGTTCAACATAGGAGGGCCAAGCACAGGAAGCAGCTCTTTCAGTAGTTTAGTTGGAATAGGGTCCAGTATGCAGCTTGAAGGTTTAGAGGCCATGATTATTTTCATCATTGTGTCAAGAGATATAGTACTAAAACACTTGAGCGTCTCTCTTGATCCTAGGTCCTGGCAGTGTTGTGCAGATTCAGGACAACTGAGCTTTGAAGGAATACGCAGATTTAAAGAGGAGTCCGTAATTTGCTTTCTAATAATCATGATCTTTTCCTCAAAGAAGTTCATGAATTTATCACTGCTAAAGTGAAAGTCATCCTCTCTTGGGGAATGCTGCTTTTTAGTTAGCTTTGCGACAGTATCAAAAAGGAAATTCAGATTATTCTTATTTTCCTCAATTAAGTTGGAAAAATAGGATGATCGAGCAGCACTAAGGGCTCTTCGATACTGCACGGTACTGTCTTTCCAAGCTAGTCGGAAGACTTCCAGTTTGGTGTGGCGCCATTTCCGTTCCAATTTTCTGGAAGCTTGCTTCAGAGCTGTTTTCTGTGTACCAGGGAGCTAGTTTCTTATGAGAAATGGTTTTAGTTTTTAGGAGGGCAACTGCACCCTCAATGACTACAGCTCAGCATTCAACGCCATAGTACCCTCCAAGCTCATCATCAAGCTGGAGGCTCTGGGTCTCAACCAGGCTCTGTGCAACTGGATCCTGGACTTTGACGGACCGCCCCCAGGTGGTGAAGGTAGGAAACATCTCCACTTCGCTGACCCTCAACACTGGGGCCCCACAAGGGTGCGTGCTCAGCCCCCTCCTGTATTCTCTGTTCACCCGCGACTGCGTGGCCATGCACGCCTCCAAGTCAATCATCAAGTTTGCAGATGACACAACAGCAGTGGGCTTGATCACCAACAACGACAAGACATCCTACAGGGAGGAGGTGAGGGAACTCGGAGTGTGGTGTCAGGAAAACAACCTCGCACTCAACGTCAACAAAACAAAGGACATGACCGTGGACTTCAGAAAACAGCAGAGGGAGCACCCCCCTATCCACATCGAAGGGACAGCAGTGGAGAAGGTGTAAAGTTAAGTTCCTCGGCTTACACATCACAGACAAACTGAAATTGTCAATCCACACAGGCAGTGTGGTGAAGAGGAGGCTGAAGAAATGTGGTATGTCAAAACCCTGACAAACTTTTACAGATGCACAATCGATAGCATCCTGTTGGGCTGTGTCACAGCCTGTACGGCAACTGCACAGCCCTCAACCGCATGACTCTACCGCATGGTGGTGCGGTCTGCACAACGCATCACCGGGGGCAAACTACCTGCACTCCATGACACCTACAGCACCCGATGTCACAGGAAGGCCAAAAAGATCATGGACATCAACCACCCGAGCCAATGCCTGTTCACACCGCTATCATCCAGAAAGTGAGGTCAGTACAGGTACATTGATGCTGGGACCGAGAGATTGAAAAATGGCTTCTTTATTCAGTTCACTCTAAATAATGCCACTGTAATGATGTTTATATATATTACATTACTCATATCACGTGTATATACTGTATTTTATACCATCTATTGCACCTTGCCGCTTGGCCATCGCTCATGCGTTTCCTTACATATACATATTCTCATTCACCCCTTTTAGATTTGTGTGTATTAGGTAGCTGTTGGGGAGTTGTTAGATTACTTGTTAGATATTACTGCACTGTCGGAACTAAAAGCAGAAGCATTTCGCTACACTCGCATTAACATCTATTAACCATGTGTATGTGACCAATAAAATTTGATTTGATGTGACAGAATGGAACGAAACCTGATGATTGGTGTGTCAGATGTCTGTATGGTTCATTGGCTCTCCTAAACACCCATTTTGGTTACCAGGATATAGGTAGCATATTTACTCACTCTGTCAACAAGCTTGATCATTTGTTCAATCCATTGTTGAATGAGAAATATAATAGCTCTGTTGCTTCTTATTTTAGCTTCTTTGTCTTTGCAATTAATGATCACTGTCTTTCCTCCATATCTCTGTCTCCTCTGTTCTGTCTGTTTTATGTACAGTATATCTTCACAGGCAGTTATTCCCAATCCCCCGTCTCAGAATGTACCGCTTTATATAGTGTAGGTAGTACCCTGTGGTCTACAGCTCCTCTCTGAGCTTAATGTGAACAGACTTATCTCTCACCAAAACACATCAAGCTAGAGGTCTGGCAAACCAAATAAAAATGCATTTCTATGGGTTTTCTAGATTGCAGTGTTCTGCATAGCAACAGAGGAAGAGGAAATGGACCCTGACATCAAAGGGAAATGTCCAACATTTCTTGCCAGTGAGGTCTTACTTTGACCTTCTGACCTAACAGTAGCCATTCCTCCCAATGATGTTTCCAGATTTTTAATGAGCTGCTGCTGCTGATAGTCATTTGTTTCCCCTTCCCACTTCCCTGTTTAATCAAGGGTAGATTTGAGAGTGGAAATGGCTGTTGTCAAGGGGGGTTCCTACCTACTGCATCACACACAATGGTATGAGGTCAGCAAAGAACATATTTGTGTCAATGTTAGGTGGGTAATGGAAAAGTGGATAGAATAGGAGAGATGTGACTCTTGTACCTGAACATGACCTTACCTGAAGGCTGAAATTCATCAATAATGTAAAATTGACCTATTTTTGTTAGTGTATTAGTGTGTCTCAGGCAGTTAGAATGTTGTTTTCTACTAACATGGCTAATACCACAGGGTCATGTTCAGTTAAGTCCACCATAGCAAAAGATTTTAAACAATAAAATTAAAATGTGGGTTTTTCCCCCTCCTTGTTTTTTCAGTTTGATGCCTAATGAGCCAGTACTGGAGAAACAAAATGGAGATGTGCTCCTTGGTTAGTTATAGCCTTAGAGGCATCATCTGCCAGGCTGCTGTCAAGTTTAATTTACTCTGGTTTGGTTTCTCCTATTATGCTGATGGTTGGGACTGGCTGACTGCAGGAGTTGACCAGGCAAAGAGAGTGCTTCCCAAATGACACCCTATTTGCTTTATAGTCCACTACTTTTGACCAGTGCCTGGGTGCCATTTTGGATGTAAACAGGGAGAGAGTTAGGGAAGAACTATACTGAACAAAAATACAAACGCATGCAACAATTTTCAAAGATTTTACAGTTCATAGAAGGACATCAGTCAATCCAAATAAATAAATGATGCCCTAATCTATTGACTTCAAATGACTGGGCAGGAGCACAGCCAAGGGTGGGCTTGGGAGGACACAGGCCCACCTACTTCGGAGCCAGGCCCAGCCAATCAGAATGAGTCGTCGTCCCCCTTTAGCAGGTGAAGAAGCTGGATGTGGAGGTCCTGGGCTGGCGTGGTTGGTTGGAAGTACTGCCAAATGCTATTAAATGATGTTGGAGGAAGCGGCTTATGGTAGAGAAATTAACATTCAATTCTCTGGCAACAGCTCTAGTGGACATTCCTGCAGTCAGCATGCCAGTTGCATTCTCCCTCATCTTGATACTTTTGTGGCATTGGGTTGTGTGACAAAACAGCACATTTTAGTGTAGCTTTTTATTGTCCCCAGCACAAGGTGCACATGTGTAATGATGCTGTTGAACTTCTTTATGCCACATCTGTCAGGTGAATGGACTATCTTGGCAAAGGAGAAATGCTCACTAACAGGGATGTAAACACAATTTGAGAGAAATAAGCTTTTTTTATGGACATTTTCAGGGGTCTTTTATCTTTATTTTATTTGCGTTTTATATTTTTGTTCCGTATATTTAGATATGCATCATAGCCAACACCTGCAACTACTTCAGGTGTTGGCTAGTCCTCACTGGCCTGTCCTCCAGAGGGTAAACTGATAAGCAGCCTGTATCAGAGCTGTCATTCCCCCTCATGTTCCTCTCGACGATCACCTGTCTACTGAAAAATGAAGCCTGTAACACCCTGTAAAACCTCCACAAAGCCCCAGTGCTAGCCACATGACAAAGAGCTGGTAATTGGACATTTTTGTTGCTTCCCTAAAATGATTTAGTTAAGTAGCCATTCAATTAAAAGGTGTTTTATAAAAAAAGGACTGTGTGACATAATCCGTGTTGGAGTATTGATGAGGTGTAACAGACGTATGGGGTCCTCTAGTCAGACACAGTTAGTCGTTATGTTTTATGGCCATAGGAAAGGGGGCTACCTAGTCAGTTGTACAACTGAATGTCTTCAACTGAAATGTCTTCCGCATTTAACCCAACCCCTCTGAATCAGAGGATCCAGTCCAGATGTACCATGTTTATTTACTGTGAACACCCCCCTCAACCCAAGTGTCTGTTCGTAACAGGCTCACTCAGTTGATTTGGCTGTTATGTATACTTACTATTAAGATGTAATGTTGTAGGCCTTAACTATTGAAAAAGTTATTGGTAAATCTCCAAATATGCACCCAGACCCAGATTTTCACAACAACCATGTAACCTTAGCTAAGGAAAGTCACACCTGTCTTTTTATTCTCAGGACATCTCTGAGGTGCTATTAGTGTAAGATGAGAACTCTAGCATACAGTTAGACCTAGAGGTCGACTGATTAATCCGAATGGCTGATTTCAAATTTTCATAACAATCGTTAATCTGCATTTTTGGATGCCGATTATATTGCAAACCACGAGGAGACTGCGTGGCAGGTTGACCACCTGTTACGCGAGTGCAGGCAGCAAGGAGCCATGGTAAGTTGTTAGCTAGCATTAAACTTATCTTATAAAAAACAATCAATCTAAACATAATCACTAGTTAACTACAGTACACATGGTTGATGATATTACCAGTTTAACTAGCTTGTCCTGCGTTGCATATAATCAATGCGGTGCCTGAAATTGTGTCACTTCTCTTGCGTTCAGTGTAAGCAGTCGGTATATGCTGCAGTTTGTGTCACCTGGCTCGTTGCGAACTGTGTGAAGACCATTTCTTCCTAACAAAGACCATAATTAATTTGCCAGAATTTTACATAATTATGACGTAACATATGAAGGTTGTGCAATGTAACAGCAATATTTAGACTTAGGGATGCCACCCATTCGATAAAATACGGAACGCTTCCGTATTTCACTGAAAGAATAAACGTTTTCTAAATTAAAGTTTCTGGATTTAACCATATTAATGACCTAAGGCTCGTATTTCTGTGTGTTTTTATTATATTATAATTAAGTCTACGATTTGATATTTGATAGAGCAGTCTGACAGAGGTGGTAGGCAGCAGCAGGCTTGTAAGCATTCATTCAAACAGCACTTTCCTGCGTTTGCCAGCAGCTCTTCGCAATGCTTGACCCCCACAGTGCTGTTTATGGCTTCAAGCCTATCAACTCCCAAGATTAGACTGGCAATACTATAATGCCTATAAAAACATCCAATCGTCAAAGGTCTATGAAATACAAATGGTATAGAGAGAAATAGTCCTATAATAACTACAACCTAAAACTTCTTAACTGGGAATATTGAAGACTCATGTTAAAAGGAACCACCAGCTTTCATATGTTCTCATGTTCTGAGCAAGGAACTTAAACGTTAGGTTTTTTACATGTCACATATTGCACTTTTACTTTCTTCTCCAAAACTGTGTTTTTACATTATTTAAACCAAATTGAACATGTTTCATTATTTATTTGAGAATAAATAGATTTTATTTATGTACTATATTACGTTAAAATAAGTGTTCATAGGTCATTCATTATTGTTGTAATTGTAATTATTACACACATTATATATATATATATATATATATAAATCGTCCGAACTAATCGGTATCAGCTTTTTTTGGTCCTCCAATAATCGGTATCGACGTCGAAAAATCATAATCGGTCGACCTCTAGTTAGACCGCTTTGTTCTGCGCTTTCTAAACTCATTGTGCGGTCCTGGTTTCTAGTGCATTCTAGAGCATTTGAAATGGAGAAGGTTTTTGCTTTAGAGGCTTCTCATGATGACAAGGGTAACAAATGGAATGTTCAACCGTTTTCACCTAACAATAGAGCTGTAGCTAGGCCAGGTCCTCTGCCAAGGGTCTGCTGGAATAGCAGGGAGGAAGGGAGTGTGGTCATCACAACACCACCCAGCCCCTCTATACAGGAGTCCCCTCTCTTCTCTTGAAGGGGGGGTGGCAGCCCCTTTGATTCTACCCAAGGCCTTTCAGATCTAATTCCTCCAGAGTCTGGAGGGGAAAGGAGGGAAAGAAAAGGAGTGATGTCATAGGCCAACTTCTGTGACTAGGTACTGCTGATTTGGTGTCAGTTCTCACCATCATCACCATCTCCTCTCCCCTGTAACTATTCCCTAGGTCATTGCTATAAATTAGAATGTGTTCTCAGTCAACTTACCAAAAGGTCTCTGTGAATGTGTTTGGCTGAACACTAGGCTACAATAACAATCTTTTGTCACGAGGAGAGGGTTACAGCTGGGCACTGCATTCGTGCTATAAATTCACAGACAACACAAAGATTCCTTGATGTCCTTCCAGATTCCCTCTGTCTACCCAAGGACGCCAGAGGACAAAAATCAGTTAACCACCTAACTGAGGAACTCAATTTAACCTTGCGCAATACCCTAGATGCAGTTGCACCCCTAAAAATTAAAAACATTTCTCATAAGAAACTAGCTCCCTGGTACAAAGAAAATACCCGAGCTCTGAAGCAAGCTTCCAGAAAATTGGAACGGAAATGGCGCCACACCAAACTGGAAGTCTTCCGACTAGCTTGGAAAGACAGTACTGTGCAGTACCGAAGAGCCCTTACTGCTGCTCGATCATCCTATTTTTCTAACTTAATTGAGGAAAATAAGAACAATCCGAAATTCCTTTTTGATACTGTCGCAAAGCTAACTAAAAAGCAGCATTCCCCAAGAGAGGATGACTTTCACTTTAGCAGTGATAAATTCATGAACTTCTTTGAGGAAAAGATTATGTTTATTAGAAAGCAAATTACGGACTCCTCTTTAAATCTGCGTATTCCTTCAAAGCTCAGTTGTCCTGAGTCTGCACAACTCTGCCAGGACCTAGGATCAAGAGAGACGCTCAAGTGTTTTAGTACTATATCTCTTGACACAATGATGAAAATAATCATGGCCTCTAAACCTTCAAGCTGCATACTGGACCCTATTCCAACTAAACTACTGAAAGAGCTGCTTCCTGTGCTTGGCCCTCCTATGTTGAACATAATAAACGGCTCTCTATCCACCGGATGTGTAGCAAACTCACTAAAAGTGGCAGTAATAAAACCTCTCTTGAAAAAGCCAAACCTTGACCCAGAAAATATAAAAAACTATCGTCCTATATCGAATCTTCCATTCCTCTCAAAATTTTTAGAAAAGGCTGTTGCGCAGCAACTCACTGCCTTCCTGAAGACAAACAATGTATACGAAATGCTTCAGTCTGGTTTTAGACCCCATCATAGCACTGAGACGGCACTTGTGAAGGTGGTAAATGACATTTTAATGGCATCGGACCGAGGCTCTGCATCTGTCCTAGTGCTCCTAGACCTTAGTGCTGCTTTTGATACCATCGATCACCACATTCTTTTGGAGAGATTGGAAACCCAAATTGGTCTACACGGACAAGTTCTGGCCTGGTTTAGATCTTATCTGTCGGAAAGATATCAGTTTGTCTATGTGAATGGTTTGTCCTCTGACAAATCAACTGTAAATTTCGGTGTTCCTCAAGGTTCCGTTTTAGGACCACTATTGTTTTCACTATATATTTTACCTCTTGGGGATGTTATTCGAAAACATAATGTTAACTTTCACTGCTATGCGGATGACACACAGCTGTACATTTCAATGAAACATGGTGAAGCCCCAAAATTGCCCTTGCTAGAAGCATGTGTTTCAGACATAAGGAAGTGGATGGCTGCAAACTTTCTACTTTTAAACTCGGACAAAACAGAGATGCTTGTTCTAGGTCCCAAGAAACAAAGAGATCTTCTGTTGAATCTGACAGTTAATCTTAATGATTGTACAGTCGTCTCAAATAAAACTGTGAAGGACCTCGGCGTTACTCTGGACCCTGATCTCTCTTTTGAAGAACATATCAAGACCATTTCAAGGACAGCTTTTTTCCATCTACGTAACATTGCAAAAATCAGAAACTTTCTGTCCAAAAATG
This sequence comes from Oncorhynchus clarkii lewisi, assembly GCF_045791955.1. Lineage (NCBI taxonomy): Eukaryota > Metazoa > Chordata > Actinopteri > Salmoniformes > Salmonidae > Oncorhynchus > Oncorhynchus clarkii. Next base: position 26,628,563 of record NC_092171.1, read on the forward strand.
ATGCAGAAAAATTAATCCATGCTTTTGTCACTTCTAGGTTAGACTACTGCAATGCTCTACTTTCCGGCTACCCGGATAAAGCACTAAATAAACTTCAGTTAGTGCTAAATACGGCTGCTAGAATCCTGACTAGAACCAAAAAATGTGATCCTATTACTCCAGTGCTAGCCTCTCTACACTGTCAAAGCAAGGGCTGATTTCAAGGTTTTACTGCTAACCTACAAAGTATTACATGGGCTTGCTCCTACCTATCTCTCTGACTTGGTCCTGCCGTACATACCTACACGTACGCTACGGTCACAAGACGCAGGTCTCCTAATTGTCCCTAGAATTTCTAAGCAAACAGCTGGAGGCAGGGCTTTCTCCTATAGAGCTCCATTTTTATGGAACGGTCTGCCTACCCATGTCAGAGACGCAAACTCGGTCTCAACCTTTAAGTCCTTACTGAAGAGTCATCTCTTCAGTGGGTCATATGATTGAGTGTAGTCTGGCTCAGGAGTGGGAAGGTGAACGGAAAGGCTCTGGAGCAACGAACCGCCCTTGCTGTCTCTGCCTGGCCAGTTCCCCTCTTTCCACTGGGATTCTCTGCCTCTAACCCTATTACAGGGGCTGAGTCACTGGCTTACTGGGGCTCTCTCATGCTGTCCCTGGAGGGGGTGCGCCACCTGAGTTGGTTGATTCACTGATGTGGTCATCCTGTCTGGGTTGCCCCCCCCCCCCCCTTGTGGGCTATACTCAGCCTTGTCTCAGGATGGTAAGTTGGTGGTTGAAGATATCCCTCTAGTGGTGTGGGGGCTGTGCTTTGGCAAAGTGGGTGGGGTTATATCCGTCCTGTTTGGCCCTGTCCGCGGGGGTCCTCGGATCGGGCCACAGTGTCTCCTGACCCCTCCTGTCTCAGCCTCCAGTATTTATGCTGCAGTAGTTTATGTGTCGGGGGGGCTAGGGTCAGTTTGTTATATCTGGAGTACTTCTCCTGTCCTATTCGGTGTCCTGTGTGAATCTAAGTATGCGTTCTCTAATTCTCTCCTTCTCTCTTTCCTTCTCTCTCTCGGAGGACCTGAGCCCTAGGACCATGCCCCAGGACTACCTGACATGATGACTCCTTGCTGTCCCCAGTCCACCTGGCCGTGCTGCTGCTCCAGTTTCAACTGACCTGAGCCCTAGGACCATGCCCCAGGACTACCTGACATGATGACTCCTTGCTGTCCCCAGTCCACCTGGCCGTGCTGCTGCTCCAGTTTCAACTGACCTGAGCCCTAGGACCATGCCCCAGGACTACCTGACATGATGACTCCTTGCTGTCCCCAGTCCAACTGACCGTCCTGCTGCTCCAGTTTCAACTGTTCTGCCTTATTATTATTCGACCATGCTGGTCATTTATGAACATTTGAACATCTTGGCCATGTTCTGTTATAATCTCCACCCGGCACAGCCAGAAGAGGACTGGCCACCCCACATAGCCTGGTTCCTCTCTAGGTTTCTTCCTAGGTTTTGGCCTTTCTAGGGAGTTTTTCCTAGCCACCGTGCTTCTACACCTGCATTGCTTGCTGTTTGGGGTTTTAGGCTGGGTTTCTGTACAGCACTTTGAGATATCAGCTGATGTACGAAGGGCTATATAAATAAATTTGATTTGATTTGATTCATTGATTGCTGTGTGAACTCCCCTCCTCTCCAAACATTCTCCACCAGCTGAAAACGGGCTAATTTCCATCAAGATTGTCTGTTATTGCATGTTTCCTGAGGTTTGTAAGTGACCTCGTCCTCCATATTCACACCAGTGGAAGATTCCTGTTCTGTTCTGGCTGGAGGCTGGGGCTTTGGTGCATGGTGGCAAGTAGGCTGGCACACAGGACGTCTGCTGCTATTGTTTCATTCCTCTGGTATTTCTGTTAGTTAACCTCTTATGTTCTCCTCTGTGATTTCAGGACAGTCTCCAGCAGCTCATCCTGATGACCCTGCCTAATGTGCTGACCATGGCTAAGGACCCCCTCTCAGGTACTGTGGTGCTCAGTCTCTTTTTCCCAAACGCACAACTAGTCTCAGGTAGCTACACCTCAATCCAGTTGACTAGCTAGCTAGTGCAATATTCACAACATGTGCTTACATGGTCCCCTACATACTAACAAGTTGTTAAAAACCTACCTGTCATCGCAGGCCAGTTCATCTAATGTACTGTGTGAGGGCATGTTCTCTGTTGGGTGGGAAGGATGCACATGTTGTGGCCCTTTTCTGGGGTCAGTCAGGAAGTGGGAAAGGCAGGAAAAGGCCCATTGGAACCCTGCAGCCTGTCTGTCTGCATGTAGGAGGCTAATCAAACCATGGAGAGTGCTGAGTGTGTGGGGCCTCCGGCCTGGTGTCGACAACCTCTCAGGGTCACACCTGATATGGCTAGCTGTATGTTTGGGGCTATGGAGAGGTTCAGACCTGATATAGTGGGTGAGGAGAGGGAAGATACAGAGGCCCGCTGTCCTCAAGACATAGTCACCACTGGGGATAGTTCACGTAATGCTACTATGGTATTGGGCCTTGATGGGACCATAGTCTGAATTAGTACAAACTAAACTTTTATGAAAAGGAAGGTTTGTTTTTGTTTCCTTATCTAATTTAATCTCGAACACAGAACCATATATTGTGTATGCTACTCTGTCACAAGAGATTACATCTAGCTAGTATGGTTCTTGGGGCCTCCTCTATATACTTAAGGGAAGGCATAGGCCCACCCACTTCGTAGCCAGATCCACCCACTGGGGAGCCAGGCCCAGCCAATCAGAATGAGTTTTTCCCCACAAAGTAGCATTATTACAGAGAGAAATACTCCTTAGTTTCATCAGCTGTCAGGATGACTGGTCTCAGACGATCCTACAGGTGAAGAAGCCGGATGTGGAGGTCCGGGGCGGGCGTGGTTACAGATTGTCTGCGGTTGTGAGGCCGGTTGGATGTACTCACAAATTCTCTAAAACGACATTGGAGGTGGCTCATGATAGAGAAATTAACATAAAATTATCTGGCAACAGCTCTGGTGGACATTCCTGCAGTCAGTATGCCAATTGCATGCTCACTCAACTTGACAAAGGAGAAATGTTCACTTACAAGGATGTAAACAACTTGTGCCCAAAATTTGAGCTAAATAAGCTTTTTGTGCGTATGGAAAAAATCTGGGATCTTTTATTTCAACTCGTGAAACATGGGACCAACACTTTACATGTTGCATTTATATTTATGTTCAGTATAATTAATGCAGTACAGTGCTGTACTCTATGCAGGAATTAATAAAAGGATCACCAGACAAGTTATTTCCATGGCATTTGTGACTGTGCTGGCAAGAGATAAAATATCTCCAGGATGATGCCATCTTAAATTGGCTCATTCTCATGTTTTGAAGTGTTCAGCTTCACCGCCAGATAAACTGTTGTGCCTTCTCCTCCCAGTGGCTAGGTCTTTCATGGGTTGGGCTGCTACCCTGCCACGCACATGCTTGTTTTGCATGTTTCCTGCAACTGTCTGTCAAACACAAAAATAACTTCTTTTTTTTTATCAGGACAGATATGGCAGATTTTATTTTCCTACCGGGTGCCAATTGAACTAGATTGGCCTTTGATTGGCCCTTATATGAAAATGTGTTTAGCAGTCAAGAACAATAGGAGTATTGAGAGGCTTTTGCTGTAAGCCAGCCTTGGTATGTGAACTTAAATCTGAATAGTGCTTAATAGGGTATGTGTTCATATTATTGTTTGTGTTTGTATGGAATGGCCTTTGGAAGTTAGCTTTTCAATGAGTTCCCGTGTACAGTGTAGATTGTAGAAACAGTGAAAAGCTCTACTGCCTGCCTATTTTTTACCTTTATTTAACTAGGCAAGTCAGTTAAGAACAAATTCTTATTTTCAATGACGGCCTAGGAACAGTGGGTTAACTGCCTGTTCAGGGGCAGGACGACAGATTTGTAACTTGTCAGCTCAAGGATTTGAACTTGCAACCTTCCGGTTACTAGTCCAACGCTCTAACCACTAGGCTACCCTGCCGCCAATGTGTATACCTTGCTTGTCTTTTTAGTTGGTCTCAATGGAATAAGGGCCGGGCTGGGTCTCAGACATGGTCTCCATGGTAACCTTGTGGCCCTTTCCCCCAGAGTTCTGATCCAGCTTTTTAGGAGTTCCCTCCAGGCAAGGACACACACACACACACACACACACACACACAGCTGATCCCATACAAACCTTGTACAAAATGAAGCAGTAAAGACTTTTGTAAATCATATATATCTTTAAAAAAAAATATATATAGCGCTTCCGCACGGCAAGCGGTACTGGTTCATCAAGTCTGACACCAACAGCCTACTGAACAGCTTATATCCCTGAGCCATAATACTGCTAAATAGCTAACAGAATGGCTACATGGACTATGTTGAATTGACCCTTGTATTTTATTTTTGCACCATCTCTATGCACACTCACAGGACTGTACACATTGACACACACTGACAAGCCAACACAAATAGCATGCACCCACATTTATTCTGTCTCTACACACATGCGTGCATACAATCATAATTTACGCTGCTGCTAATCTGTTTATCATGTATCCTGATCCCTTACCCCTATACTCCAGTATCCCTGCACATTTTAAGTGTGGAATTGGAACTGACCCTGTATATAGTGTCTTACTTTTTCCTGTACTTATTTTTATATCCTCTGTGTTTTTGTTTTACCTTGGTATTTTTTTTTGCTATATTGATTACTGCTTTGTTGGGTTGGAGCTTGCATTAAAGGAATTTCACTGTACTTGTGAACTTAACTTGAAACTTCAAACATAAAGGCTTGCTACATCCACAAAAACACCCAAACATAACCCTGAGCTGAGGATGATTTAATGATTGACCCACTGACTGATTGCTCCTAACCAAACCAACAGGGATGGGAGAGATCCTTCAGCCCATTAGTGTAAGAACTGGGGGATGGGAGAGACCCAGAAAGCTGTCATTTGGGATTTGCTGCCTACCTGTGGGATTTAAACTAAAATCGAATCGGAGCTCAAAATCAATCTGCTAAAAGAAAATGTGGTTTTAATCAGTTATGTCTTCATCTTTTTCTTCAAAAGGCAAGAGCATGGAAGAGGTGAAGAGACTGCTGCTGTTGATCCTAGGCTGTGCTGTGCAGGTAACACAATACACACTAACTGAGACGGGCAGATCTGGACTCAAATAGTATTCCAATTCTTTCAAATACTTTAGATGTCCTTGATTGAGCTTGTCTGGTGCAATGGAATAGTCTGACAAAATGCAAAGCCCACCCACCTGGCACAGTCCTCGGGCAAGCTCAATATGGCCCTCAAATGTTTGAGATTAATTTCTCTTTGAAATCGACATGTCCAATGTAGCACCAAAACCACAGAGCATTTTTTGTAATCATGATACAATCAAAAAATGTCAATGTCGGGCATAGATGGAATGCATTATGTAAGTAAAAAAAATAATATTTCACCTGTATTTAACCAGGTTCTCATTTACAACTGGGAACTGCCCAAGATAAAGCAAAGCAGTGTGACAAAAACAAAAACACAGAGTTACACATAAACAAATGTACAGTGAATAACACACAAGAAAAGAAAAATAGAAAAATCTATGTACAGTGTGTGCAAATGTAGGGAGGTAGGCAATAAATAGTCCCTACAGGCGCAAATAATTACAATTTAGCATTAATACTGGAGGGATGTGCAGATGATGTGCACGTAGAGATACTGGGGTGAAAAGAGCAAGAGGGTAAGTAATAATATTGGGATGAGGTAGTCGGATGTGCCATTTACCGATTGGCTGTGTACAGGTACAGTGATCGGAAAGCTGCTCTGAAGCTGATGCTTAAAGTTAGTAAGAGGTTGATATAAGACTCCAGCTTCAGAGATTTTTGCAATTCGTTCCAGTCATTGTCAGCAGAGAACTGGAAGGAAAGGCGGCCAAAGGAAGTGTTGGGTTTGGGGATGACCAGTGCAATATACCTGCTGGAGCGCGTGCTACGGGTGGATGTTGCTATGGTGACCAGTGAGCTAAGGCGGGGCTTTACCTAGCAAAGACTTATAGATGACCTGGAGCCAGAGGGGATGGCGACGGATATGTAGTGAGGGCCAGCCAACGAGAGCATACAGGTCACAGTGGTGGGTAGTATATGGGGCTTTGGTGATAAAATGGATGGGATTTAAACCACAATTGAAGGGTCAATGTGTTATCTATGCATCTTGTAATTGCACTAACCCTGTTTTTTTTCTATCCATTGAATGAAAATGACCTGAGTCCAACAACAAGCCCTAAGCTGACAATTAGACACGTGCTGCCTCAGGTTCTCCATGTTACTCTATACAGTATTTCTACACTATTCATCTGCCTTATATGTAATTATGACCATTCACACACCCAGTCTTTGTGTTCTGTAGAGAATGGGATATCCAAGTCTGAATCAGAATATGTTTCTGATAGATATCTATAGGTACTATAAACTAATAGAAGTGTCTGTCATTGTTTCTCTCTGCAGTGTGAGAGGAAAGAAGAGATAATTGAGAAGATCAAACTGCTCGACATTGAGAGACAGGCAGCCATCGTCTCCCACATTCAAGAGGTGAGTAGTACAGGTGTAGGTGTGTTCACGTCAAAGCAGGCACACATATTCATGCGCATCAGCAATTCCTTTTTTATAGTGATTATTTTTCTCACATTATCTTCAGATACAGTGGGGCAAAAAAATATTTAGTCAGCCACCAATTGTGCAAGTTCTCCTACTTAAAAAGATGAGAGAGGCCTGTAATTTTCATCATAGGTACACTTCAACTATGACAGACAAAATGAGAAAGAAAATCCAGAAAATCACATTGTAGGATTTTTTATGAATTTATTTGCAAATTATGGTGGAAAATAAATATTTGGTCAATAACAAAAGTTTATCTCAATACTTTGTTATATACCCTTTGTTGGCAATGACAGAGGTCAAACGTTTTCTGTAAGCCTTCACAAGGTTTTCACACACTGTTGCTGGTATTTTGGCCCATTCCTCCATGCAGATCTCCTCTAGAGCAGTGATGTTTTGGGGCTGTTGCTGGGCAACACGGACTTTCAACTCCCTCCAAAGATTTTCTATGGGGTTGAGATCTGGAGACTGGCTAGGCCACTCCAGGACCTTGAAATGCTTCTTACGAAGCCATTCCTTCGTTGCCCGGGCGGTGTGTTTGGGATCATTGTCATGCTGAAAGACCCAGCCACGTTTCATCTTCAATGCCCTTGCTGATGTAAGGAGGTTTTCACTCAAAATCTCACGATACATGGTCCCATTCATTCTTTCCTTTACACGGATCAGTCGTCCTGATCCCTTCGCAGAAAAACAGCCCCAAAGCATGATGTTTCCACCCCCATGCTTCACAGTAGGTATGGAGTTATTTGGATGCAACTCAGCATTCTTTGTCCTCCAAACACGACGAGTTGAGTTTTTACCAAAAAGTTATATTTTGGTTTCATCTGACCATATGACATTCTCCCAATCTTCTTCTGGATCATCCAAATGCTCTCTAGCAAACTTCAGACGGGAATGGACATGTACTGGGTTAAGCAGGGGGACACGTCTGGCACTGCAGGATTTGAGTCCCTGGCGGCGTAGTGTGTTACTGATGGTAGGCTTTGTTACTTTGGTCCCAGCTCTCTGCAGGTCATTCACTAGGTCCCCCCATGTGGTTCTGGGATTTTTGCTCACCGTTCTTGTGATCATTTTGACCCCACGGGGTGAGATCTTGCATGGAGCCCCAGATCGAGGGAGATTACCAGTGGTCTTGTATGTCTTCCATTTCCTAATAATTGCTCCCACAGTTGATTTCTTCAAACCAAGCTGCTTACCTATTGCAGAATCAGTCTTCCCAGCCTGGTGCAGGTCTACAATTTTGTTTCTGGTGTCCTTTGACAACTCTTTGGTCTTGGCCATAGTGGAGTTTGGAGTGTGACTGTTTGAGGTTGTGGACAGGTGTCTTTTATACTGATAGCAAGTTCAAACAGGTGCCATTAATACAGGTAACCAGTGGAGGACAGAGGAGCCTCTTAAAGATGAAGTTACAGGTCTGTGAGAGCCAGAAATCTTGCTTGTTTGTAGGTGACCAAATACTTATTTACCACCATAATTTGCAAATAAATTCATTAAAAATCCTACAATGTGATTTTCTGGATTTTCTTTCTCATTTTGTCTGTCATAGTTGAAGTGTACCTATGATGAAAATTACAGGCCACTCATCTTTTTAAGCGGGAGAACTTGCACAATTGGTGGCTGACTAAATACTTTTTTGCCCCACTGTACGCTTGAAAATACAGATTAAAATTAGGCATCTTGCACATTTACAGAAATATTGATTTATGTGCACGGTCGCTGTCAAATATATCTAGTAAAGTAAAGACACATAAAGGTATTAATCCTAGGCCTACTCTCCAACAGTGTCCCATTGACATTTAGACACAGATGTTCATGCATGTCAGTCCACTTTTTTTTTATAGTGAATCTTTTTCTCACATTTATGTATGCGCGTCTTCATATACTGACACATTCAAGTCTCATTCCTAGGGCTACAGTAATATATTTATTTAGGCAATATTGTTATGTTACACTGCACAGCCGAAGAAATACAAGAGAGCGCTGTGTAGTGATATTGTCTGTCTACCCCTTCAGGTGACCCAAAACCAGGAGAATGTGTTGGACTTGCAGTGGCTGGAGCTGCCAGATATGCCCACTGAGGAGCTGGACCCCCTGTCCAGAAACATGGCCCTGCACCTCCGCAAACTCATAGATGAAAGAGATGAATGTGCAGAGGTTGGTATTGAAGACGGTCTGAAACACACCCAATTACGACTTTTAAAATCAACTGTATTACTCACAATACCTTTAAAAGTAAATTTAATTAAAAAACGTTTATTTTTTTTACCTTTATTTAACTAGGCAAGTCAGTTAAGAACAAATTCTTATTTTCAATGACGGCCTAGGAACAGTGAGTTAACTGCCTGTTCAGGGGCAGAACGACAGATTTGTACCTTGTCAGCTCCGGGATATGAACTTGCAACCTTTCGGTTGCTAGGCCAACGCTCTAACCACTAGGCTAATGATGCAGCTGTACATTTATATGTACCTAATGAATATATATATATATATATATATGTATGTCATTCAGACTTGATTTGTGTTCTTTTTACACACAGCCAATAGGCTGACAGAGTTCTTCTCCACCCTCCTCCAGGCGATCGTGGAGCTGACCCAGGAGAGGGACTACCTCCAGTCCCAGCAGCCCTCTAACCACCTGGGTTACCCCAACCCTGAGAGGACCGACCTGGGCCTGGGCGGACCTATCTGCCGGCTGTCCAAAGAGGACCGGCAGCATCTGGCTGTGGAGCTGGCTGACACTAAAGCCAAACTGAGACGCTCGCGACAGGAACTGTGAGTCAGGAGAAGGAAATCTCTACCATGACATGCTAGAGTTAGATGCTAGAGGCTAGATTTGGGGATATTTTGGCATTTAACATATTTGTTTTATTAAGACAAATTATTTTCCAAGATTTTAGCTTAAGTTTTACTATAAGCCCTCTTTAATTACAATGTAGATTTGTCTGAACAAATTGATTTGCCAACCTAATGTATACTGTCTCTCTCCCAGGGAGGAGAAGACTGAGCAGCTGATGGATAACAAACATGAGGTGGAGAGGCTGGATCTAGAGATGCAGAAACTCAAGCAGGAGGTGCAGATTTCCTCTTTCACTTTGGCTTCCCTGTGTCCCCCTCACACTCCCCCTCTTTCTTCTCTTCACTCTCTTTGCCTGTTTATCTCCTTCTCATGCTCTCCCCGTTTCTTTCCCTCTTACTCTCTCCCCCGGTTTCTCTTGCTCACAAACATGCTCTGAGACCCAACTTTACCCTCTTTTTCCAGTCAGGAAAAATGGCTCCCAGACATTTCAAATCTTGACCACAAATTACATGCTAGAAAGCATGTCACATTTATTCTGTCTTCTGCTAAAAATGTCTCCTGTGAACATTCTGATGTCACATTATCAAAGACAGTACCATTTTAAGATATTCCCATGAGACCAGCAAATTCTAAAATAGAAAGATTTCATAACTAGTTTTGTCATAACCTCGCTGCAGATCACATCTAGTCCATGGTGTTGTGTGTGTGCCATTCGGAGACCAGCTCCATTGTGTGTGTTTCTGACCTGTGCAGAACATGCAGTTACTTGCAGAGGCGAGGTCGGTGCGTGCGTACAGGGATGAAGTGGACGCTCTGAGGGAGAAGGCAGCCAAGGTGGACAGACTGGACACAGAGTTGAGCCGCTGCAAGGAGAGGCTACACGACGTCCACTTCTACAAGACACGAGTCGAGGTGATTCACACTGATCATTAAATTTCATTGAATAAACGTTGTGACTCACCATCAATTTAATGACACCTGAAATCAAATAATACTGTACATTTAAAGAAAAGAACCTGGTGAAGGAATTTGCCAAAACGAGTTGGGTTTAATAATAAAAGTATTGTATCTTCAGCATGCTCCACTGTTCATGCACCTTTTGTTTGAAAGGGACAACATATATTTTTGTCATTATCAACACACATCCACATGTTTAGCCTATCTCATCTCTCAAGACACATTAGACACACTGAGTACAGGATGAGGTGATTGGTGGTGCATATTAAGACCCATAAACCTTAGCAGCACGTCTTTCATGTCTCTGGGTCAAATTAGTTCCACTACATTGACTACAACATTGACTAGAACCCCTGCTGTCTCTTTCACAGGGGAACAATGGCATCTCCTGATCAGCAGAATGACCAGGCCCAGGGTTTTATGGGTTTGTCCAGGCATGGGTCTCCACAGCTGTCAGTGGCAGGCCTCTGAATCACTATGTCCCTCTGTTTCCATCTCAGCCTCTGACTCATTATATTTCACACACTCCATCTTACTGTGTGCTTGTTTGAGATCGACTACACTGCAGTGGAATCACTGATCTACAAATCACTTTGCATCCCCAATTAACTACTCATTATGTGATCAAGATGAGCAAATCTGTACAGCTTATTGCTCAGGCCGATCTCCTAAAACACGCTGTATATGTCCCTCTGTTTCCATCTCACTGTGTCTGTCTGTATTAAATGTGTCTACAGGAGCTGAGAGAAGATAACGCCACTCTGATGGAGACCAAAACCCTGCTGGAGGAGCAGCTGGGAGCCTCCAGGGGGCGTTGTGACAAACTACATGAGCTGGAGAAGGAGAACCTGCAGCTACGCTCCAAACTACACGACGTGGAGATGGTGAGAAAATTGAACCTGGTGTCTATCATTGACTGGATCACGCGGTCTGTGTGTGTCTTTGCCCTTTTGACAATACTGAGTTACACATCCACCGTAATTGCTGGACCTATTCTGGAATTGAAAATGTAACAAGAAAATATTTTAACACTAACACAATATGGTCAGGGTTGGCACAATAGTGTGAAAAGGATATGTGTGTGTCTGGCCCACTCTGCTGTCCCTCTCAGGACCGGGACACAGATAAGAAGCACCTGGAGGGGTTGATAGAGGAGAACATGTTGCTGGAGATCTCTCAGAAACAGAGCATGAACGAGTCTGCCCACCTGGGCTGGGAACTGGAGCAGCTGGCCAAGAACAACGACGACAACGACAGTAAGGGGACACACACACACACTGCAGAGAGCCCATATTAATCCTCTTCCGTTAGCTGTTGATGGCATTTTTTGATGCAAAAGGGCTGAAAAGACAGACCATATATTCATATATTTTGGTGATAAAATTACTTCATATATTTTGGTGATAAAATGACTTCATGTATTTTGTTGATAAAATTACTAAATATATTTTGGTGATAAAATTACTCTGCATCTGCCTCAGTTTTACATTAATCACAAAGCATTGCTCACTCTTCTGTCAACAAACTGTATACAGACCTACACAGTGTGCAACTACCATGATCACATGCACAGAACATCTCCAAATACAAGATGCCAGACAGTTTTTTTTTAAATAAGAGAAAATGTATTCACAAACAGAACTGAACAAGCACCCCTCTCTTCCCCCCCGTGCAGTGCACAAGTCGTTTGTGTTCGAGCTGAACGAGTCTGCGTCGAGCCGTCTGCTGAAGCTGGAGAAGGAGAACCAGGGTCTGCAGAGCGCCATCCAGGAGCTCAGAGAGGCTTCACTAAGTCTGGAGGAGGACCAGCTAAACGCCATGGAGTTGGAGAGAGAGAACCAGGGCCTCAGCAAAAAGGTACTGTACACACTGATTTGACAGATGCTACTTTATGCTGGTCCCACATGCTTTATAGAATGGCAGTCTGTGTTGTGGCATACTATGCTGGTCCCACATGCCCTATATAGAGAGTCAGCAGAATGCATTGCAGTATGTATTGTGGTGCAGTTAACTGAAGGACTATGGGAGCAGAGCAGCATATACTGAGTGCTATCTTTCTCTATTCATAGTATATGTCATTGTCCCAGCACTGGTTGGGATGTCCAACGCTGGTCCGACCAAGCTGACTCCACACTCCAAGACTGCTTCCATCACGTGGACTGGGACATGTTTCGTATTGCGTCAGACAACAACATTGACGAATACGCTGATTCGGTGTGCGAGTTCATTAGAACGTGCGTTGAAGATGTCATTCCCATAGCAACGATTAAAACATTCCCTAACCAGAAACTGTGGATTGATGGCAGCATTCGCGTGAAACTGAAAGCGCGAACCACTGCTTTTAATCAGGGCAAGGTGTCTGGTAACATGACCGAATACAAACAGTGCAGCTATTCCCTCCGCAAGGCTATCAAACAAGCTAAGCGTCAGTACAGAGACAAAGTAGAATCTCAATTCAACGGCTCAGACACAAGAGGCATGTGGCAGGGTCTACAGTCAATCACGGACTACAGGAAGAAATCCAGCCCAGTCACGGACCAGGATGTCCTGCTCCCAGGCAGACTAAATAACTTTTTTGCCCGCTTTGAGGACAATACAGTGCCACTGACACGGCCTGCAACGAAAACATGCGGTCTCTCCTTCACTGCAGCCGAGGTGAGTAAGACATTTAAACGTGTTAACCCTCGCAAGGCTGCAGGCCCAGAGCATGCGCAGACCAGCTGGCCGGTGTGTTTACGGACATATTCAATCAATCCCTATACCAGTCTGCTGTTCCCACATGCTTCAAGAGGGCCACCATTGTTCCTGTTCCCAAGAAAGCTAAGGTAACTGAGCTAAATGACTACCGCCCCGTAGCACTCACTTCCGTCATCATGAAGTGCTTTGAGAGACTAGTCAAGGACCATATCACCTCCACCCTACCTGACACACTAGACCCACTCCAATTTGCTTACCGCCCAAATAGGTCCACAGACGATGCAATCTCAACCACACTGCACAATGCCCTAACCCATCTGGACAAGAGGAATACCTATGTGAGAATGCTGTTCATCGACTACAGCTCGGCATTCAACACCATAGTACCCTCCAAGCTCGTCATCAAGCTCGAGACCCTGGGTCTCGACCCCGCCCTGTGCAACTGGGTACTGGACTTCCTGACGGGCCGCCCCCAGGTGGTGAGGGTAGGCAACAACATCTCCTCCCCGCTGATCCTCAACACTGGGGCCCCACAAGGGTGCATTCTGAGCCCTCTCCTGTACTCCCTGTTCACCCACGACTGCGTGGCCACGCACGCCTCCAACTCAATCATCAAGTTTGCGGACGACACAACAGTGGTAGGCTTGATTACCAACAACGACGAGACGGCCTACAGGGAGGAGGTGAAGGCCCTCGGAGTGTGGTGTCAGGAAAATAACCTCACACTCAACGTCAACAAAACTAAGGAGATGATTGTGGACTTCAGGAAACAGCAGAGGGAACACCCCCCTATCCACATCGATGGAACAGTAGTGGAGAGGGTAGCAAGTTTTAAGTTCCTCGGCATACACATCACAGACAAACTGAATTGGTCCACTCACACAGACAGCATTGTGAAGAAGGCGCAGCAGCGCCTCTTCAACCTCAGGAGGCTGAAGAAATTCGGCTTGTCACCAAAAGCACTCACAAACTTCTACAGATGCACAATCGAGAGCATCCTGTTGGGCTGTATCACCGCCTGGTACGGCAACTGCTCCGCCCTCAACCGTAAGGCTCTCCAGAGGGTAGTGAGGTCTGCACAACGCATCACCGGGGGCAAACTACCTGCCCTCCAGGACACCTACACCACCCGATGTCACAGGAAGGCCATAAAGATCATCAAGGACATCAACCACCTGAGCCACTGCCTGTTCACCCCGCTATCATCCAGAAGGCGAGGTCAGTACAGGTGCATCAAAGCTGGGACCGAGAGACTGAAAAACAGCTTCTATCTCAAGGCCATCAGACTGTTAAACAGCCACCACTAACATTGAGTGGCTGCTGCCAACACACTGACACTGACTCAACTCCAGCCACTTTAATAATGGGAATTGATGGGAAATTATGTAAATATATCACTAGCCACTTTAAACAATGCTACCTTATATAATGTTACTTACCCTACATTATTCATCTCATATGCATACGTATATACTGTACTCTATATCATCGACTGTATTCTTATGTAATACATGTATCACTAGCCACTTTAACTATGCCACTTTGTTTACATACTCATCTCATATGTATATACTGTACTCGATACCATCTACTGTATCTTGCCTATGCTGCTCTGTACCATCACTCATTCATATATCCTTATGTACATATTCTTTATCCCCTTACACTGTGTACAAGACAGTAGTTTTGGAATTGTTAGTTAGATTACTTGTTATTACTGCATTGTCGGAACTAGAAGCACAAGCATTTCGCTACACTCGCATTAACATCTGCTAACCATGTGTATGTGACAAATAAAATTTGATTTGATTTGATGTTTTGAATGTACATATCTCTCACACATAATTCTGATATATTGAGCTTTCATATTTATGACGTCTTTGATGTTGATTGATGAATTGAATCTATTTGTCTGTGGTTTCTATCATGATTGTCATCCTTTTTGTGTCTTCTATAGCTGGAGCGTATGCAGACCCTGCTGGACCAGGAGAAGCAGACCACCCAGGACATGGAGGGTCTGGAAGAAGACCTGCTCAAAGACGAGCAGAAACTGGAGAAGACTCTGGAGAGACTACATGCAGACAAGAACAGACAGGCACAAAGTGTACTTCTACCTTTACACATGCTAAATGCACCATTTCATGGCCCGGAGGAAAACTTCCGGGTCCTAACTGTGGCATGTTGTCCTCAGTGGTCCCTCTTATGTCCTCATTTTGCCACCTGACTGTCTTTATGTGTGTTCGCCAGATCTCAGAGCTGGAGCAGGAGAAGGAGCACCTGAGTCAGGCGGTGAGTTCCCTGCGTCAGCACGCCCAGGTTGACAGCGAGGCCCGATTTAGGGAGGTGGAGACAGAGAACCGCGTCCTCCACCAGACCATCATCAACACCGGAACCAAGCTGGCCCGGCTAGAAGCCCAGGGCAAGCAGGCCACCAAGGAGCTGGAGACACTGAGGGAGAGGGGGGAGGAGCTGGAGAGGGAGACAACACATCTGGAGAGGAGCAAGGAGCAGCTGCAGAGGGAGGTGAGGGAGGTCTTGCACTTGTTTCGCCAATATTTGCAGCAATTTTTTTGTTTTACTTGCAGTAATTGTGAGTTGCAATCAGTGCATTCAACTTAGGTAATTACAACGACTACATGTCACGATCGTTGCAATGCCTGAACTGTAAATGTAAACGTAGGTGGCCTCCCTGAAGAT
Source organism: Oncorhynchus clarkii lewisi (assembly GCF_045791955.1). NCBI lineage: Eukaryota > Metazoa > Chordata > Actinopteri > Salmoniformes > Salmonidae > Oncorhynchus > Oncorhynchus clarkii. The sequence goes on from NC_092171.1 coordinate 26,644,379, forward strand.
CACATGTGACCGGGCTGAGGCCCTGGAGAGAGACAACACCAGCCTGGAGCAGGACAACCGGAGGCTGAAGAAGCAGGTGGATACAACCCAGAACGTGAGCCTGCGCCTGGCCACGCTGGAGAATGACCACAGCCTCTTGGACGAGGAGAACCTGGAGCTCCGCCGCACCGTGGAGTCCCTCCGGCCAGCTGCTGTTCGCCTGGCCCAGCTCCAGCAGGAGAACAGGGAGCTGGAGAGGGAGGGGGAGGATCTGACCAGCTCTGTGGAGGAGCTGCGGTCCCAGAGGAAGAGGGCGGAGCGGCTGGAGCTGAGCATCGGCAGCCTGGGCCAGGAAAACCAGAGGTTACAGCAGAGCCTGGAGAACAGTTCCACTAAGATCCAGGGGCTGGTGAGGGAGCTGAGGCAGGCGGAGACTGAGACCGGGGTTCTGAGACGGGAGCTGGAAGAGGTGCGCCTGGCGGGGAAACGCCTGGAGGTGGTGGAGAAGGAGAAGAGGGGGCTGGAACAGGAGCTGGGCCAGTCAGAGAAGGTACGTCTGTGTTTGTATGCTACATTTATACTGTAGTTGTGTAGTATTACGCCCTCCTAGCTGCACAATGAACCTCCTTGATGGGATAATACAAATGTAATTCAACTAAATTGAACGGAATTGATTTTAAGGAGAGGAAGCAGCTGGAGAAGGAGGCGCAACGTTTATGGCAGCAGCTGGAAGTGAAGGAAGAGGTGCTGGAGGAGAGTGCTCTAAAGCTGGCCTCATTAGAGAAGGAGGGCAACACCAAGGAGAAGGAGCTGGAGAGGTTAAAGGAGGTGGCTGGGATGGTCAAAGAGCTGGCGATTCAGAACAAGGAGCTGCAGAAACAGGCCACCATCGACAAGAGGACCCTGGCCACACTCCGAGAGGTATGTATGGGGAAGAGGTTGGAGGATAATGTACAATAGGTTGAAGTGCTAGGTGTACCATACTAGGGTTGAATATTTTCAAATGTATTTTACAAATGTTACATCCCAAGAATAAATCCCTTTTTTCCCTGTGTATTCCGGTATTTACCACCCTAACAAGAAATGTCATTCTAAAGCATATAAATATACTACCTGAGCCTGATGTGCCATACATTAAGGACATTTTATGAGCCCAAGTGGATTTAACAAGTTACATCAGTAAGGGATCATAGCTTTGACCTGGATTCACCTGGTCAGTTTGTCATGGAAAGAGCAGGTGTTCCTAATGTTTTGTACACTTAGTATATAGTTTACGGCACATTACGCACGACAGAAAACATAAACGCCCATAGACGTAGCTATGCTCTCTTGGGTAAATAAATTAAACTAGCTCCAGTAGGCTAATCTTTTTGTGGGACTTTATTACTGTACTTTATTGTATTATATTGGACTGGAATTATGCATATTGTTCAAACCATGAAGCTGGGTGAAGGACATGCGGCCCACTAAGTCACAATTATAGTCTAGGGTATATTTACTTTTTATATAAAAGGGCCTATTTTACATTTTTATAATTAGTAGGCTGAGGCATATACAGTGCATTCGGAAACTATTCAGACCCCTTCCATTTTTCCACATTTTGTTATGTTACAGCCTTATTCTAAAATGTGTAAAAAATATAAATAATAATACTCATCAATCTACACACAATACCCTATAATGACAGTGAAAACCTGCCGTTTCTACTTGTAGAATCACAATGCTCGTCAGTGGCCGAGAACTTGACTTTGAGCCAATCAGAGAGCACAACATTCCACCTAGGGAAGCCTAACAAAAAAAAAAGATAGCAGTTTTGAAGCTGCAGTAAAGCCCAGGTGTACTCCACCACCTTTTCATCAGAATTGTAACTACAACAATAAAGCTGCATAATAAAATGTTTTATCTAGAGAGAGTCTTTATATCTTTTACATCTAGCAAAGGAGTTTTGTGCTTTAAGTATTTTTTTGTAAGGTTCAGTTTGATAATAAGCACCTGCTCATTAGTTAGCTTGCTAACTGAGCTAAGCAGTCACACACACTTCATATGAAATGAATGGAGTGTTCGGTGCAGCACAATGCACACAACACTAAATGCTCTACCAAGCTAGCTATCTACTGTTAGCAAGATGATGAAGAAATAATTTAATTCACTATTCCCCATACTGCCAGTGTCAGTCTGCTTTCTAGCTAATGTTAGCATTGCCATTTAGCACAACATCGCTGGCTAGCTATTCCACCGACTCTCGGCAGCTAACAGGCAGCTACTTCAGTCAAAAACCAATCATTGTGATTTAATTATAATTTTGCTAGCTACTCTAGTTGTGGCCATCTGGTTTGTATCAACAAGGGCTTACTACAAATTCTAGCTGGCTAGCAACAAAATTAGCGTAGGTTGATAGTTAACTTAACATCAGCTGTAGCAGGCGTAAGCCAAACAAGCTAGTGCCACATTGTGGCCTGGAGTATTAAACTAAGCAAATCTGAGGTCAAACTCTTCTATATGAACAACGACAAGGTAACTGCCGACACTGGGCAGAGTTGCTAAGTACCTATCGCCAGTCAGATTTCTCAGTGTGTCTGACTGTTTGGTAGACAGGTCAATAGAGTCAGGGTTTTATTGTGTGTCCTGTCCAGGACCTGGTGAATGAGAAGCTGAAGGTGCAGCAGCAGTGGAACGATTTGGAGATACTGAGCCACGAGCTGGAGAAGATTGGCCTCAACAGAGAGAAACTACTGCAGGGGGAGAACAGCTGTGAAGAGAAGTAAGTAGCTTTACACTACCAGCATGCATCACACTACCAGATTTTCTACGGTATATCTACCACAGTGGCGGTCAGTGTCATTTAAGATGAGGGAAGACAATGATTTTTTTTCATGAGCATAGTCTTATTTCTATTACAACATATTGGATGACTGTCATTCATATTCCATTCAACCAGTTCTATGTAACAGAGAGGTTCATGATGCTCAAATTTTCCCTATGCCCATCATGAGGTTGCTACAACCTAGCCTATGAATGAAAGTTTACAACGTAGGTGCACACAGATCGAGAAACAAATTCGAGGTGACAGACAGGGACACATGGGACAGACGGTGATATTCAATACCGCCATGCGCACTCTTGCCTGCATCTAGTCTATATAGAGTGTAATTATTAGTCCAACAGTTGCAAACAAGAGTTTCTATTAGACAAATTCAGTTATGTTTATCCCCGTTTTGTTCCATTTGCTTCCGTGTTAAGAAACGTTTTTCAACTGAATCTGCAGAAAGAATACACCCCTGATCACGCGTAAACACAGTTAACTTTCATAGCAGCCAAGTTGTATTCAAATATAATTGTATTTGTCACATACACATGGTTAGCAGATGTTAATGCGAGTGTAGCAATGCTTGTGCTTCTAGTTCCAACAATGCAGTAATAACCTAACAACTACACACAAATCTAAAGGGGTGAATGAGAATATGTACATGTAAGTATATGGATGAGCGATGGCCGAGCATCATAGGCAAGGTGCAATAGATGGTATAAAATAAATTAGTCATATAACATGTACAGTTGAAGTCGGAAGTTTACATACACTTAGGTTAGAGTCATTAAAACTTGTTTTTCAACCACTCCACAAATTTCTTGTTAACAAACTATAGTTTTGGCAAGGCGGTTAGGACATCTACTTTGTGCATGACACAAGTCATTTTTTCAACAATTGTTTACAGACAGATTATTTCACTTATTCACTGTATCACAATTCCAGTGGGTCAGAAGTTTACATACACTAAGTTAACTGGACCTTTAAACAGCTTGGGAAATTCCAGAAAATGATGTCATGGCTTTAGAAGCTTCTGATAGGGTAATTGGCATCATTTGAGTCAATTGGAGATGTACCTGTGGATGTATTTCAAGGCCTACCTTCAAACTCAGTGCCTCTTTGCTTGACATCATGGGAAAATCAAAAGAAATCAGCCAAGACCTCAGAAGAACAATTGTAGACCTCCACAAGTCTGGTTCATCCTTGGGAGCAATTTCCAAATGCCTGAAGGTACCACGTTCATCTGTACAAACAATAGTACGCAAGTATAAACACCATGGGACCACACAGCCGTCATCCCGCTCAGGAAGGAGAGATGAACGTACTTTGGTGCGAAAAGTGCAACTCAATCACAGAACAACAGCAAAGGACCTTGTGAAGATACTGGAGGAAACAGGTACAAAAGTATAAATATCCACAGTAAAACGAGTCCTATATCGACATAACCTGAAAGGCCTCTCAGCAGGGAAGAAGCCACTGCTCCAAAACCGCCAAAAAAAAGCCTGACTACGGTTTGCAATTGCACATGGGGACAAAGATCGTACCTTTTGGAGAAATGTTCTCTGGTCTGATGAAACAAAAATAGAATTGCTTGGCCATAATGACCATCGTTACGTTTGGAGGAAAAAGGGGGGAGGCTTGCAAGCCGAACATCGCAATCCCAACCATGAAGCATGGGGGTGGCAGCATCATGTTGTTGGGGTGCTTTGCTGCAGGAGAGACTGGTGCACTTCACAAAATAGATGGCATTATGAGATGAGGAAATTATGTGGATATATTGAAGCAACATCTCAAGACATCAGTCAGGAAGTTAAAGCTTAGTCTCAAATGGGTCTTCCAAATGGACAATGACCACAAGCATACTTCCAAAGTTGTGGCAAAATGGCTTAACAACAAAAAAGTAAAGGTATTTGTGTGGCCATCACAAAGCCCTGACCTCAATCCTATAGAAAATTTGTGGGCAGAACTGAAAAAGTGTGTGCGAGCAAGGAGGCCTACAAACCTGACTCAGTTACACCAGCTCTGTCAGGAGGAATGGGCCAAAATTCACCCAACTTATTGTGGGAAGGTTGTGGAAGGCTACCCTTTGACCCAAGTTAAACAATTTAAAGACAATGCTACCAAATACTAATTGAGTGTATGTAAACTTCTGACCCACTGGGAATGTGATAAAATAAATAAAAGCTGAAAGAAATAATTATCTCTACTATTATTCTGACATTTCACATTCTTAAAATAAAGTGGTGATCCTAACTGACTCAAGAAGAAGCACATTAAGGTCCTGGAGTGGCCTAGCCAGTCTCCAGACCTTAATCCCATAGAATATCTGTGGAGGGAGCTGAAGGTTCGAGTTGCCAAACGTCAGCCTCGAAACCTTTATGACTTGGAGAAGATCTGCAAAGAGGAGTGGGACAAAATCCCTCCTGAGATGTGTGCAAACCTGGTGGCCAACTACAAGAAACGTCTGATCTCTGTGATTGCCAACAAGGGTTTTGCCACCAAGTACTATGTCATGTTTTGCAGAGGGATCAAATACTTATTTCCCTCATTAAAATGCAAATCAATTTATAAGCAGGGGATTAAATACTTTAAATACTGTACATCCTGTTTGAGTTTTTGCCTATAAGACGTAAGGAGCAAGATGGCGTCGTGGCCGGATTTCCGAAAGGAGGGCGGGGGAGGGCTTTGTATGCATCACGGAAGTTGGAATAGCAGTGGTTGAGGGTGTTGCACATGCACGTAGGGCAATCAATATGCTTGAAGAATTTAGATAGAAATGTTCTCAAATTTGCTTTGTTAAAATCCCAAGCTACAATAAATGCAGCCTCAGGATGTATGGTTTACAGTTTGCATATAGTCCAGTGAAGTTCCTTGATGGCCATCTTGGTGTCTGCTTGAGGGGGAATGTACACGGCTGTGACTATAATTGACGAGAATTCTCTTGGTAGGTAAAATGACCGGCACTTGATTGTAAGGAATTCTAGATCGGGTGAGCAGAAGGACTTGAGTTCCTGTAGGTTGTTATTACATCATGGGTTGTGTAATGCATTCATAATCATACACCTCCGCCCTTCCTCTTCCCAGAGAGGGGTTCATCTGTGTCGGCATGATGCATGGAGAAGCCTGGTGGCTGAACTGATTCCGACAACATATCCTGTGAAACAGAATGTTATCATCTCTGATGTCTCTCTGGAAGGCAACCCTTGCTTGGATTTTGTCTACCTGGTTGTCAAGAGACTGGACATTGGCTGGTAGTATACTCGGGAACGGTGTGCGATGTGCACGTCTACGGAGCCTGGCCAGGTGGCCGCTTTTTCTTCCCCTTCTGCGGTGTCGTTGTTTTGGATCGCCTACTGGAATTAGCTCCATTGTCCTGGGTGGTGGTTTGAACAGAGGATCCGCTTCTCGCATCTATACGCACTCCTTCTTGCATCTGTACGCTCTCCTCCTCTCACCTTTTCCCTTCACTTGTGGACTTCAATGCACAACACATCAGCTGTATGTGACCAGGCAATAAAACTTTCCAAGCCAAACCATATCATAACCGCTACACACAGCCTACATCGTTGTCACCATATTAGCTAAAGTCATGTCATAGTCAACATAGCTACAATCATGCAGTACAATTAGTGTATAGTCAGTAAGCAGTTTAGTACATACACCAGTGGGCCCCGGTGGCAATAAATTAGTAAAAACCAAAAGCATTCCTTGACTTGGAAGAGTTCCAGTGTTGTTGTTTAGTCATAGACAGCTAGCTAATTCTATTTGAGCAGGGTGTTTGAGTAGGATAAACTAGCGAGCTGCATTTGCTAGCTAAGTAAGTGAAACTGAACATGAAAAATTACTGTCTTGCTTCTCCTTTATTTTGGAAGAAATTGATTTGTTCAAAACTGTTTAACTATTGTCTTTCGCTGAGTCAATTACTCACCACATTTTGTTCACTGCAGTGCTAGCTAGCTGTAGCCTATGCTTTCAGTACTAGGTTTATTCTCTGATCCTTTGATTGGGTGGACAACATGTCAGTTCATGCTGCAAAAGCTTTGATAGGTTGGAGGACCTCATCTGGAAGGTGTCATAATTACTGTGTTAGTCTATAGAAGGGGTTGAGAACCATGAACCTCCTAGGTTTTGTATTGAAGTCAATATAGCCAGAGGAGGACGGAAGGTAGCTGTCCTCCGGCTACACCATGGTGCTACCCTACAGAGCGCTGTTGAAGCTACTTTAGACCTAGACCTTCATTGCAAAATACTATTTTTACTATACTATACAAAACTATTTTTATGAAATTCACTGAGGATGGTCCTCCCCTTCCTCCTCAGAGGAGCCTCCACTGATATACCAGAATGCATCATTTTACATTTTAGTCATTTAGCAGACACTCTTATCCAAAGCGACTTACAGTTGCGACTGACTGTAAGTAAAAAAACAACAAAAGAAAACGATTTCCTTAGCGAAGTTACGATGGGGAAAGACATGTATTTTTTTTATTTTGGGGGAAGGGCAAGAGACCAGTGGCAGCAGAACGTGCTCGAGTTGGGATGTAGGGTTTTAGCATAGCCTGAAGGGAGGGAGGGGCAGTTCCCCTTGCTGCTTCGTAGGCAAGCACCATGGATGTGAGCCTCGACTGGTATCATACTACCAAATTCTTTACATCTACACTGTCCCAGTATGCCACCACACTACCATTGTCTCAGACACATAACCACGTGTAGGCCTCAATATCCTACCCTCATAAAACTGCAGCCATTTTGTAATATTTTACTACATGGGAAATTAGTGTTTTTGAGTATTTTGTAGTAGGTATTTTTGTAATTTATTGCATGTGCGTGTGTGCTGAAATGCTTCTTGGCCCCTTGTGAAAATATGTGTTCCCAATGTCCACTTTGGATGAGGAACAGGGGTCATGTTGGGTTTTGTAAAGCTCAAAGAAAAGGGGCTTTTCATGTTAAGCCAGTGTTATTTGCTTTAGTGGTTGCTGCCCAACCTTCCTACCTACCTACTTCCTGTGCCAGGTATAGTGGGTGAGTCCGGGTTTATGTTCAAAAGTGTGTTGAAAGTGTTTAATCTCTATTCATCTCCGGCTTTATTTCTCCATATTTTACTTTGGCTCTCTATTTCTACTGGTGTGTGTGTGTGTGTGTGTGTGTGTGTGTGCGCACGCGTCCCTGAATACTCCTTTCTAAAGGTGGTCAGAATAACTACAGGGGCACGTGTGCAGTGTTCTATTATAACCAATTTCTAAGACTGTTTGGGCAATAGCAAAATTACAGGGGAAAGATGGTTTCCATTCCTGTGTGGCTTGCAGCAGTTACATTTTCCATGGAAAACAGAGAATCTAGTCCTGCCGGGTGAGGTAGCATACAGTCAAGTCACAGTGAGCACCAGACCTGTGTTCAAGTAACGTTCTTTTTTTTCTTCAAATAATTGGAGTCTTTGTTTGAGCCTGCCTAGAATGCCAGATGGGTGAGGTTTTATACTTTCAGGACTATTCCATTGGTTCAATTGTACCAGATAAGTTCAATCAAGTGCAGCTAAAATATTTGACAGAAAATTAATACTATTTGAACCCCAGGTCGGATGAGGCGAGCACAGCAGGACAGCACTGTGGGAATAGCTGTACTGTATACTCCTGAACTACGAAATAAGACACTTTTTAAAAGACTTGTATTACCCCAAAGTAGGGCATCTTCTTGAGGGTTTTTCTTAAGAGTATCTGAGGATGTGTTAAGAGGTAGAGAGTTAGAGACCCAAGCGAGTGTTACGCAGAGGAGTTGGATTACAAAGCAAAGACATTCCTTCTCCAGCTATTTGTGCTCAATGAAACCAAAGCTGCCACTAATCAGTTAACCTCAAATAAATTCACTACCCTGAGTTACATTCTAACACCGCTTAGTAATCTCATGTGTGCACTGCACGCTCATGGTGATATTGTGTTCCACCTCTTGGCAAGGGTTTTCCAGTTTTTTCCCCTCATATTGGTCTTAGCCCAACGCTAGTACGGATGAAAGTCATATGGTTGTAAAACTTTTAAACATGACCTCAGCAAGCAAACCTTTGTGACAAATTCAATATCCCATAGTATTCCACTAGTCTTTTCTAAGTAAAGGATGTATCTGCCACATCTCACTCTTGATATTAGAAGAAATAAGCTCAAATAAATGGTACATTCAGCGTCATTAGTGTATGTATGTATGTATGTTCATTTGCATCGTTCTGCAGGAATTTCCATTGTTTGATCATGGCACCTAAATAAAAGCACCACATTCCTGATTAATTTTAATCAATGAAGTCATTTGTGTCTGGGACTGTCTATACATATTGTATGCCTGTCACAGTAAGTACAAGATCTTGGAGAGTAAGATCGAGTCAACGCTGAAGAAGACTCTGGAGATCCGTGAGGAGAAGATTCATGGTCTGGAGTCTCGACTGGAGGAGTCTAGTAGTCTTAATCAGCAGCTGCGCACTGAACTCAGCACCGTACGTACCTATACACCTCTTTCATTCACACACAAACACACACACCTACATATTTGAAGCACACACATTCTCTACTAATCATACTCTTGCACACACACACACACACACTTTCACTCTTACTTCTACTCTCTTATGTACAGTGGGGCAAAAAAAGTATTTAGTCAGCCACCAATTGTGCAAGTTCTCCCACTTAAAAAGATGAGAGAGGCCTGTAATTTTCATCATAGGTACACTTCAACTATGACAGACAAAATGAGAAAAAAAATCCAGAAAATCACATTGTAGGATTTTTTATGAAATTATTTGCAAATTATGGTGGTAAATAAGTATTTGGCCACCTACAAACAAGCAAGATTTCTGGCTCTCACAGACCTGTAACTTCTTCTTTAAGAGGCTCCTCTGTCCTCCACTGGTTACCTGTATTAATGGCACCTGTTTGAACTTGTTATCAGTATAAAAGACACCTATCCACAACCTCAAACAGTCACACTCCAAACTCCACTATGGCCAAGACCAAAGAGCTGTCAAAGGACACCAGAAACAAAATTGTAGACCTGCACCAGGCTGAGAAGACTGAATCTGCAATAGGTAAGCAGCTTGGTTTGAAGAAATCAACTGTGGGAGCAATTATTAGGAAATGGAAGATATACAAGACCACTGATAATCTCCCTCGATCTGGGGCTCCACGCAAGTTCTCACCCCGTGGGGTCAAAATGATCACAAGAACGGTGAGCAAAAATCCCAGAACCACACAGGGGGACCTAGTGAATGACCTGCAGAGAGCTGGGACCAAAGTAACAAAGCCTACCATCAGTAACACACTACACTGCCAGGGACTCAAATTCTGCAGTGCCAGACGTGTCCCCCTGCTTAAGCCAGTACATGTCCAGGCCAGTCGGAAGTTTGCTAGAGAGCATTTGGATGATCCAGAAGAAGATTGGGAGAATGTCATATGGTCAGATGAAACCAAAATATAACTTTTTGGTAAAAACTCAACTCGTCGTGTTTGGAGGACAAAGAATGCTGAGTTGCATCCAAAGAACACCATACCTACTGTGAAGCATGGGGGTGGAAACATCATGCTTTGGGGCTGTTTTTCTGCAAAGGGACCAGGACGACTGATCCGTGTAAAGGAAAGAATGAATAGGGCCATGTATCGTGAGATTTTGAGTGAAAACCTCCTTCCACAAGCAAGGCATTGAAGATGAAACGTGGCTGGGTCTTTCAGCATGACAATGATCCCAAACACACCGCCCGGGCAACGAAGGAGTGGCTTCGTAAGAAGCATTTCAAGGTCCTGGAGTGGCCTAGCCAGTCTCCAGATCTCAACCCCATTGAAAATCTTTGGAGGGAGTTGAAAGTCTGTGTTGCCCAGCAACAGCCCCAAAACATCACTGCTCTAGAGGAGATCTGCATGGAGGAATGGGCCAAAATACCAGCAACAGTATGTGAAAACCTTGTGAAGACTTACAGAAAACGTTTGACCTCTGTCATTGCCAACAGGGTAAATAACAAAGTATTGAGATAAACTTTTGTTATTGACCAAATACTTATTTTCCACCATAATTTGTAAATAAATTCATAAAAAATCCTACAATGTGATTTTCTGGATTTTCTTTCCTTATTTTGTCTGTCATAGTTGAAGTGTACCTATGATGAAAATTACAGGCCTCTCTCATCTTTTTAAGTAGGAGAACTTGCACTATTGGTGGCTGACTAAATACTTTTTTGCCCCACTGTAACTTGTTCACTTACAATCTTTTTTCCCCCCACACGGTTGACCTCTGTGCTGTCTGTGGTGATCAGTTGAAGAAGACTCTGGAGGCTCTGAGACAGAGGCAGGAGGAGGAGACCCACTCACACAGCTCCACACTGCAGGCTGCAGTTCAGGGTCAGGTCCAGGGCCACAGCCAGGGTCAGGAGAAGTGGGAGACAGTGACGAGAGAGGCCACCGCAGAGCTCCTCAAATTCAAGGATCGCCTCATCGACATAGAGAAGAACGTGAGTGGTGTTCTTTTTATAGGGATAGAATGGGTGATTAAGGATAGGATTCAATTAAAGGCAAGGTTTGAATGTTTGATTGAGATTCTGATGAGGATTCCTCAGTAATGGCTGTGAATGCTTAGAACATGAGTAGCTAAACAACAAGTACAGTCTGTCAAAACATACTGGCATAAGCATGTGGCAAATTGTTATACAAATGGTATACACTGAGTGTACCAAACATTAAGCATCTCTGCTCTTTCCATGACTGACCAAGAGACCGGTTAAGGAAGGATTTTTAAGCCTTGTAACAATTGAGACATGGAGTATAGTAGTAGGTGCCAGGCTCCCCGGTTTGTGTCAAGAACTGCAACGCTGCTGGGTTTTTCACGCTCAACCGTTTCACATGTGTATTAAGAATGGTCCACCACCCAAAGGACATCAAGCCAATGTGACACAACTGTGGGAAACATTGGCATCAACTTGTGCCAGCGTCCCTGTGGAACGCTTTCGACACCTTATAGAGTACATACCCCGACGAATTGAGGCTGTTCTGAGGGGGAACAGCATCGGGGGGCTGCAACTCGATATTAGAAAGGCGTTCTTAACATTTTGTACACTCTGTGTCTTGTCCATGTATAATCTTACCCACTTCCCTCTTTCCTTTCAGAAAGCAACCTTGCAGACAGAGAAGCACCTACTGAAAGATCAGCTGAGACAGCTAGACAACCAGAACAGCCAGCTGAATGCCCAGAATGTGGCCCTACAGGGGCAGGCTGTAGCACTGCAGCAGCACAACACCTTCCTGCACAAACAGACAGCCAAACTACAGGTACTAAAATACATACTACAGTGGCTCTACTCCAACATGCTACTGTGCTTCTCGCTCTGAGCTTGGCTGTGTGGTGGTCTGGTGGTTGTTTTTATTTTTCACCCCCTTGTTTGCATTCTTAGAGTAGCTGTGTCAGTTGTTGCCTATGTAGATGTTGTAGGATGACCAATTTGAGATGAAGAAAATGGAGATGTTGTGATAATCTGAGAATTATACCTCTGTGGTGTGTTTGAATGCCAGCTGACGCAGACAACATCTTAATGGGTTTAATAAAGTTATACTCTTCCTTTGTATCCTTCCGTTAGGTGGAGAACTCCACCCTCAACTGCCAGAGTGCATCTCTCATGGCCCAGAATGCCGTACTGCAGGGCCAGGTGGGGGCTCTGGAGAGCGAGTCGGAGGCGTGGCAGCGGCAGCGGGAGGAAGCGTGGGTGGGTAGGGAGGGCGTGCTGCAGGACCACGAGCGCTTGCTGAGTGTTCACGAGAGACAGGCGGCGGAGTACGAGCAGCTCATCACCCAACACACCGCCCTGAAGGGCAACCAGAGAGCTCTGGAGAAGGAGCACCATGCACTGGAGAACAAGTGGGCCACACACAGAACACACATACATACACACACTCACAAGGGTTACACAAACCACTAGGCACAAACCACTGGGCACACACATTTATTTATATACACTACCGTTCAAAAGTTTGGGGTAACGTAGAAATGAGTGGGAGGCCCCGGTGCACAACTGAGCAAGAGGACAAGTACTCTAAACTTAGTGTCTAGTTTGAGGAACAGACGCCTCACAAGTCCTCAACTGGCAGCTTCATTAAATAGTACCCACAAAACACCAGTCTCAACGTCAACAGTGAAGAGGCAACTCTGGGATGCTGGGCAAAAGGATAAAAAAGGCAATAAATCAAGAATAAATCCTTTTCGTTACATTTATTTACACCTCACACACTAAGTGATTACACACATATGGGTCAGACTGAAATGGGTCACACACACACTAGTGGTTTCAGATATCACCCTCTTCTATGGAAACTGTTCTCTTGTCTGCACACTTTGTCTGCACACACCCTTGTTTTTCCACCGTCCCTCCTGTACTGGAAAGATAATCCTATAGAGCCCCACAGTGGTGGAGTCATAATACCCATAAAACCTAGCGGTCAAACAGGCAACTGGTTCCAATCGTTTTTCCACCATTAATTTTTCCCATGGGGAATTTTAGAAACACTTAAAATAAGGGCTGTGTTTTGTGTAGGCTTACTCTGGCGTATTACAAGATGACTTTTATCAATATATTCAGCTCTATTTACTCTCAGATTCGAAAATGCAAAACTACAAATCACTGCAAGCACCTGCATGTAATCTGTAGCTGACACCTTTTCTTAACAGGTATTGTGTCTATTTAAAACTTGCACAAGACTGTTCACAGAATTGTCCATTTTAAAGACATTTAGACAATTTATTCATTACTACATTTAGCTAACATTAGATAGTTAATCCAGATATTCTTACCTTAGACTTGATTCAGCAGTCTCGTCCAAATCATCATGGTATTTGTAGTTCTTTATGATAGCCACATTAGCAGCTAATTAGCGTTTCATTTTGGGGGGGTAAATACATGCAAATATATTGATAAAAGTCACCTTGTCCTAGAGAGATTTACATGGTTATCAAAACATCATGACAGGGTAAGCCTACACAAAATACAGCTCTTATATTAAGTGTTTCTAAAATTCCCTATGGGAAAAATGAATGGTGGAAAAGCGATTGGAACCATTTTCCTGTTTGAACGCTAGGTTTTATGGGTATTATGACTCATACTGTGGTACACTATTGTGAACCTTACCGTCAGTTCAGTTTACATGGAGTGATGTGAGAGGCACTGTGGACTGGCTGGCTGATCTGGCTGACTAATAATCTCTCCTCCTACCCTTCTTTCCTTAATGAACAATGGAGTAAGGGCCTGGGGTTGAGGCCCACGGATTAGAAGAGTCTGCCTGCTGTACCGTCAAGGGCCTAATCAGCTGGAATGTTAGCTGGTCCATATGTGCCTCAAAGCCCTTGGTTGTGTTTTCGTTAGGGCACGCTGTAGCCAAATGCTTTTTAACAGAACTAAAATTAGTGGTTATTGGACAGGTTGTGGTAGTCCCTCCATGTTTCGGTCAGAGTTTTTCTTCATTTGGTGAAAATTAATGAAACGACCCTGATGGGATAGCCAAGGTCTGTGATCATGGCAGCTCTTAGAACAAACCACCACCACGTCACAGGCGCTCAATATCTCATGACTTTTCCAACCAACTCTTGTCCAATCTAACATTGCTATTGTTGTTTCTTTCTTATTGAGTGTAAAGAGGTTAGGTGGTTTGGTGATCATTAGGAATCTATAAGGGATGGGATCACCATGGCCTATTTTAGATGTAACACAACACACAACCTGGGGACAGTTAACTGGGCACCATATATCTGTTTATGTGACTGCTGTAGAGGTTCTATCTTTGACCCAGTCTCCGTGTCTCTGTCTGTGCAGGTACATAGTGCTGCTGAAGCAGAAAGATGCCATGGAGGCAGTGGAGTCCACCCTTCAGAAGGAGAGGGAGAGTGTAAGAGAGGAGATCCACAAAAATGCGCTGATTCTGGGGGAGAACCAGAGTCTGAGGGGGGAGTTGGACCGGTGAGCTCAGTCAGCACAGCAGCACCTCTATACAACCACACCTACTAACTCCAGCTTTACAAACGTCACCATATGGGAGAGAATGAAGATAGCCTAGTGGTTAAGAGCATTTTGCCAGCAACTGAAAGGTCACTGGTTTGAATCCACAAAGCCGGCTGGGTGAAGAAAGGTGCACTTGAGCAAGGCACATTATTCTAATTGATGCTCTAAGTCGTTCTGAATAAGAGTGTGCTAAATGACTAAAATGTAGAGAACCGTGTTTCCAATGGAAAATATGAGTGCAGCAGAAAAACTGGTAGAGTACAGCCTGACGCTGGTACCCTCTGGTGGTTACATACTGTAATGGCTGACTTTCTCCTTATTTTGCTCCGTATTCACACACTACCACGTGTCATGTAACACTACAATCAGATAAAACTCTTGTTGCCAAGTGGAAAGGCCTGTGAATGGGCTGAAACAATCAGTATGGCTGAACTCAACGCAAAAATCTAACAAAATTAACTACCTACAAAACTGACGATCTGATCCTAAAATTAGGCTTTTGAAGAGTGATTTATTTTGCAAATCACCAGGACCTCATATGTCTCTTCATACTGTCTCTTGACATACCATGTAGGTTGACCCAGACTCACTCCCAAATGTGTGCGGAGTATGACGGGCTGCAGGTGCAGACCAAGGAGTTGAAGACCCGACTGAACAGAGCTCAGCTGGAGGTGAACCGCTGGCAAGCCAGATACAACTCGATGAAGGAGCAGCACCAGGGCCTGGACATCTCCATGACCAAGCTGGACAACCACTGTGAGGTACACAGACCACTGACACTCGGGGACTGAAATCAGCTACTGCACATACAGCGTTTATGCTTTAGAGACTTGAAAGTGCAGTTTTGTCCAGAAGTAGGCTTAATTTGTGTCCTAATCTTTAATATACAACTTCATCTGGGTCAGTGTTACCATTGACTTAAACCATATGAAATGTTTAGTGCATTTCTAAAGTTGAATATAATGCAATTGAATTGTAGTGACACATGTATATGCTGCAGTTTTAGCAACAGTGTGTATCTCTATGTGTTCTGTCTCCAGCTGCTGACCCGTCTGAAGGGGAACCTGGAGGAGGAGAACCACCACTTACTGAGTCAGATCCAGATGTTGAGCCAACAGAACCAGACCCTGCTGGAGAGAACCATGGAGAGCAAGGAGCTCTACCACGAAGAGCAGAAACAGTACATGTAAGTAGGTGTGTGTGTGTGTGTGTGTGTGTGTGTGTGTGTGTGTGTGTGTGTGTGCACATGCAGGTATATAGAGGAAAGTCATTTTGATAATTGAATGTCATAAATAAATCTAACAACTCCTGTGTTTCCAGTGACAAGTTGAACTTGCTCCGGAGGCAGAAGGAGAAACTGGAGGAGAAGATCATGGATCAGTACAAGTTTTATGATCCATCTCCTAAAAAGTACGGTTACATTTTGATTTGCTAATAATGTAGCTTAGTCAATGAACTATGAATAGGATGACACATGGCTCCATTAGCAAGCCCTAGAGCCCAGAGTTTTTCCTGGTCAGGTCACATGGTCAGTAAACCCTCCTGCCCAATTGTCCTGTATGCCTATAACCTACCTTAGCTGTCCTCGTGCGCTCACAGTTTGGATAGAACGTTTGTGCTGCATAAAACCTGTCTATTAATGCCAAATACAATCAGTCCACCATTAAAACAATAGCTTACTATGGATTGTTTCATTATGTAGACAATGTAGTCTAGCCTACTAGCCTATCTATAGCTTCTGTATTTACAGTATTTAGCAGGTATTTTTTTATATTGCACATTGGTACTTGGACTCCACGCTGCCAGGGTGATCTTTCTCATCACTCGTAGGCTTACCAGTGTTCACAGAAGGGGAGGTCGCTCTCATGAGTGCCGCTGGGCCTCTGGTAGTCATCAGCCTGGTTTTCTGGGAGAGGAGGAGGAGGAGGAGGGCTGGCACTATTCTTGAGAGGTGGAAGAAAAGGAGGAACAAGGCAGGACTGTGGGTACTGCTGGCAGGGCTGGGGAAAGGAATGGGGGTACTGAACAGGAGGGGGTTATGTCATTGCCAGGCCAGGGCAGTGAGGTCTCTGACGGGACTGGCAGGCTGCTAATGCTGCATCAGTAGGCCGACTAGCTTCCACCTGCCATGGTGTTTCGTCTGTCGAGGATGAGGTGGTAGCTTTGCTGCAGGGGTTTCCACTACGCCAGTGTGACCTATGGGCTGATGTTAGATGGATGTCTCAGTGTAACTGTGATTTCCTTTTTGTCTGTGTCTGTCAGGAGGAACCATTGGGCCGGGGCCAAGGCTCTGGCCAAACTCATCAAGCCCAAGAACAGACAGGACAGCTCCAGGGAGAGGGTGCGGAGTGCCCCTGGCATTCCTCTGCCCGAACCTCCCACCTTGGACTTCCCTGACATCCCCCCCACGCCTCCCCTTCCACTGCCCCCCCGCCAGTCCTGCCTCAGCCTGGACTCTGTATGGAACCACTCTCTGGAGGAGAACCACCTTGGACAGGGACACTTCCCTGCCCTCACCCCCACCCCCACATACTCCAGCAGAGGTAAGACAGACAGAGGGGATGTCTACTCATCCATGGTAGTTCTATCCCTGAATAATGGAAGTTGCCCCGGCCCTACAGTTCTACAAGTCCTCTTTTTTTCCACAAGAGGTAGCTGTAAACTAGCTACACAAAATCTAAAATGTTTTCCCCCTCAAACTCATCTTGCCCTTGTTTTTTTGACGTCTGTTCTTCATTCTCTACTAGTTCAATGGGGATCTGTTGCATGACTAAACATTTTAATAGTTTATCTCGTCATCTTTGTTGGGCAATTTCGGGCCCTGTTCATTTATATAATGCAGGCAGTTAACTACTTTCACTCAATCTCTTTCTCCCTCTTCTCTTTGTCATTGTATGTAAAACATAACCCCCTCCTGTTCAGTACCCCCATTCCTTGCCCCAGCCCTGCCAGCAGTACCCACAGTCCTGCCAGCAGTACCCCCTGTCACTGCAGCCAAGCGGTTTGGCTTTCTGAGGACAAGGAGCCAGGAGAAGGTTCCCAAGACGCCTCCCTCACAACGTTCTCACTCTAGACGCCTTCGCTTCTGGTCCTCCTCTGACATCCCCACCTGCACCACCGAGTCCCTCCCTTCCATCATTGGACAGTTCTAACACCACCATCTTCACTCATTCCTCTTTATAACACCACCATCTTCACTCATTCCTATTTATAACACCCCCATCTTCACTCATTCCTCTTCATAACACCACCATCTTCACTCATTCCTCTTTATTACACCACCATCTTCACTCATTCCTCTTTATTACACCACCATCTTCACTCATTCCTCTTTATTACACCACCATCTTCACTCATTCCTCTTTATAACACCACTATCTTCACTCATTCCTCTTCATAACACCACCATCTTCACTCATTCCTCTTCATAACACCACCATCTTCACTCGTTCCTCTTCATAACACCACCATCTTCACTCATTCCTCTTCATAACACCACCATCTTCACTCATTGCTCCTCATTTAACCCCTTCTTTTATCTGTAACATCTTTACTTTTTGGCCCTCTGTCATTATTTCCTTACAGAAAACAGATATCTTAATGCACACATGCAGACTTATCAAGCTTTCCTCCCATCACAACATACACTGTCTCTCTCTCGCACACACACACACACACTGAACTCTGAACTGAACAGGCTAGTTTGAGGCCTCCAGCCTCACACCAGACACTCCACTCTGGGTAGACCCTGCAGTAAGTAGCCTTGTTTTGGATTGGAGCCCCCCCCCTTACTGCAGCCAGCCAGCAGCTTTGCCTACTTCTGTGAGAATGAGATATCTGTGTGTCACCTGATATGTTTAATCATGTAAAGTGGGCAACTGGGAAGAGCGATGCCTACCATCCCAATAAAGGCAGTTCATATGTCTGCTCTGTCTCTTAGTCTGGCAGCCAGTATCAATCCCATGTTCCACATGGATGGAGGAATGTTGCGAGGAGAATTACTTGATGGGGCAATCTGCAATATTTACTGCTGTTCAAAGGATTTCTGCTTTTCCCCCCCAGAGTGATATAAATACCACTTAGGGAGTGATTGAGTGTTTAGGTTGCCTGTTAAGCGTTAGCCTGTGTTGCATTGGTGATAATGACTGCCTCCAGCTAGCACTATACTCTCCCTGACTCTCCTTGTCTCCCACCCAAACACCACAATCTCACATCTTCCTTTATTCCATATCCTGTACTCTTGTGTGCCGTGTGTCTGTCACTCTCTGCCATGCTTTTTTTTTACCATCACCATCCACCTCTTTTCCCTCCACACCATTCTTGTCATCCCCTCGCTCAGCCCACCTTAATGACAATGGCTGTGCTAAAATACAGAATAACTGTTCTATTGGATCTATTGATGTCTGCGACTACTAAACATGGTACGCTTTGAATCAATGACCAATCTCATGCTTGACTGAGGGAGCAGGGAAGCAATCAAAGGCTTTGGCCAGCCATTAGCCTACCAGACACCCTACTGACTGAGGCACTGCTGTCTGTTAGCGTATCAACGCACTCTCTCTTTTAAAAAATGTATTTCACCTTTATTTAACCAGGTAGGCTAGTAGAGAATAAGTTCTCATTTACAACTGCGACCTGGCCAAGAATAATGCAAAGCAGTTCGACACATACAACAACACACATGGAATAAACAAAACATAGTCAATACTACAGTTGAAGAAAATCTATATACAGTGTGTGCAAATTAGGTAAGATAAGGGCAAGGCAATAAATAGGTCATAAATAGGTCATGGTGGCAAAGTAATTACAATATACCAATTAGACACTGGAGTGATTGATGTGCAGAAGATGAATGTGCAATTAGAGATACTGGGGTTCAAAGGAGCAAGATAAATAAATACATAAATACAGTATGGGGATGAGTTAGTTGGATGGGCTATGTACAGGTGCAATGATCGGTAAGCTGCTCTTACAGCTGGTGAGGGAGATATGAGTCTCCTGCTTCAGTGATTTTTTGGAAGTTTGTTTCAGTCATTGGCAGCATAGAACTGGAAGGAAAGGTGGCCAAAGGAGGAATTGGCTTTGGGGGTGACTAGTGAGATATACCTGCTGGAGCGCGTGCTACGGGTGGGTGCTTCTATGGTGACCAGTGAGCTAAGGTGGGGCTTTACTTAGCAGAGACTTGTAGATGACCTGGAGCCAGTGGGTTTGGCGACGAGTATGAAGCGAGTGCCAGCCAACGAGAGTGTACAGGTCGCAGTGGTGGGTAGTATATGGGGCTTTGGTGACAAAACGGATGGCACTGTGGTGGACTGCATCCAGTTTGCTGAGTAGAGTGTTGGAGGCTATCTTGTAAATGACATCGCCGAAGTCGGGGATCGGTAGGATGGTCAGCTTTACGAGGGTATGTTTGGCAGCATGAGTGAAGGATGCTTTGTTCAAAAATAGGAAGCCGATTCTAGATTTAATTTTGGATTGGAGATGCTTAATGTGAGTCTGGAAGGAGAGTTTACAGTCTAACCAGACAGCTAGTTATTCGTAGTTGTCCACATATTCTAAGTCAGAACCGTCCAGAGTAGTGATGCTGGATGGGTGGGCAGGTGCGGGCAGCGACCGGTTGAAGAGCATGCATTTAGTTTTACTTGCATTTAAGAGCAGTTGGAGGCCACGGAAGGAGTGTTGTATGGCATTGAAGCTTGTCTGGAGGTTAGTTTACACAGCGTCCAAAGAAGGGCCAGAAGTATCCAGAATGGTGTCGTCTGCGTAGAGGTGGATCAGAGAATCACCAGCAGCAAGTGTGACATCATTGATGTGTACAGAGAAGAGAGTCAGCCCAAGAATTGAACCCTGTGGCACACCCATAGGGACTGCCAGAGGTCCGGATAACAGTCCCTCCGATTTGACACACTGAACTTTATCAGAGAAGTAGTTGGTGTTCTTTCTCTCTCTTCTGAGATCGAATCAGACAGGAAACTGCCAAGGCCTTCACTTCCTGTTGAAGTAGAACTGTCAGTGTTCTATTCTGTCTCAGCAGGCCAAGGTTCAGCCTGAATAACTAAAATTGGATTTAGCCTATTATTCTTTCGTTATGACTAATCAGATAGCAACATTGGTAGGTCCAAAATGCCTCTGAAAACCATTGGTGTACGTACCTTGTCATTTGGAA
Organism: Oncorhynchus clarkii lewisi; assembly: GCF_045791955.1. Lineage (NCBI taxonomy): Eukaryota > Metazoa > Chordata > Actinopteri > Salmoniformes > Salmonidae > Oncorhynchus > Oncorhynchus clarkii. The sequence goes on from NC_092171.1 coordinate 26,665,337, forward strand.
AGGTCTGACTGAAGAAGTGATAATTGAGACTACTGTATATCAGTGTACCGTAGTAAACACGCCAAAGGCCAGGAGTCAACTTGTTCCCTTAGAAAGCTTTTGCTGACGGTAACCCTTCTCTGCTTTAACAAATGTATAGTCCACCTGCCCTAACTGTGTCCACTGTCCAGCAGCCTCCAGCTCAAATGCATCTGCTGTGTCCAGAATGGGGTTTGTTTGAAAGGATGTGGTACCATCATAGATACTCTGTTGTTTGTTTCCCTAGCACTAAACGACAGTGGAGTGTCCAAAGGCAGGGAGCTGTTCCGTGCTTCAGGGGGCAGCAGTGAGGGTGTGAATGGCACTGAGGAGCTGTACGCCAGACGGAGAGGTGTGGAGCTAGGGGGGACTGCTGCTCACTCTATCCCCGCCAACCACACCTCCACCTCAGGCCTGACACCCAGCTCCAGGCCTGGAAGCAGGCCCAAAGGTACAGTGGGCCCAATGCCCATGCACTGCCATCTTCAATGACCATGACATAGTATAGGCCCGCATTATGTCCGTTCCCAACAAATTTGCTTCAGTCTCTACTTAAAGTCATTAACCAGGTTTCCATACACAGTTTTGTGGCAGATTTGGCAAGTTTGCAATTTTACTGAAACTGATTTTGTAACAAAACCATTGCGAGAGTTGAAAATGTGATGGAAACACATTGAACTTCTGCTTTAATGCCCCTTGTTCTCTGTAACCATTACCCAGGTTGTTGCTGTAAATGAGAATGTGTTCTCATTTACCTGCTAAAATAAGGGTTAAATAAATGTTATTCAGTACATGGAAACTTCATCACAAAAGTGATTTGTATGTGCACTACGTATTCACGCACAGCATTTTATCTGCAACAAGTCAGTTTGATGGAAACCCCTTTGGTGGGGAAATGCGCATCTTTTTTAAATATTTGCATGACATTCTGTCGCCAATTGGATAGAAACCTAGCTAGTGTTCTAGAATAACACCAAACAGGTGACTTAAATCCCTAATCCCCCAGAATGCATTGTTTACACAGTGCTGAAAAATCTGGCTGACAATCAGTGTTCAGTGCTTTCTAATGGAATAATTCTGCTGTCCTCAGTCAATAATCACAGTCGCGGTCTAATGGAAAGTTTGTTTACTTTGCTTGAAACCTTCTGGTCGAATCTCAGAACCTTGTCCCATCAACTGGGGAATAGATACACAAACACTTACAGGAAGGAGCCTTGTGGTTTTAGGCTGCATCAGTTTCTACATGATATTATACAGGAGCAACATTTGGATTCAGTATATAGATACTAAGTCGACTGTCTATAGTTTATCTATAGGCTGTCATAAAGGGTTGAAGCGTGTGGAGAGACATAAGCTTATGGCTATGCTCATGTAAAATGAAATTTACGAGCTATACTTGAAATACAGGTGGATCACTTCCTACTGTGTTTAAATACGTTTTAGTTTTTTTCCTACAGCTTGGAGATTACCCTTAATCGCCCTTTACACTACCTGACCTTTCAGTCTGCACACTTTCAGTTGTAAAGTGGGACAGGAACAGTTAATAAGAGACGTTGGTGCAATGATGTGGTAAAGTTGTGGGGAAATGTCTGTTAAGACCAATGACTCATAACACGTACCTTTATCGCTCTATAAATGTGTGATGACGTGAATGAGTAACTCTCACTTCCCCATTTCCTGTCTGTGTCCTCTGCAGGTTTCATCTATGAGGACGACTCTCGGGTTCACTCCCCTGATGCTCATCTTGTCCATGGAAACGCAGGTAAAGAACAAGGATGATCAATACATGTTCAGACGGCTCTGTGTCCCTCTCACTAGGTTTCTTTCATTCTTGCTCAATCTCTTTTTTTCTTATTCATTCTTTCTCTCCCTTACCTCTCTGACCATAGTGAAAATGTAGTCCCCACCATTTCTTTCTCCGCAGGTTATCGACCAGGCTCTGCTGAGCTCAGTCGCAACACCTCCAGCAGCAACTCCCCTGTCAACTGCAAAGGTACAACCAGCATATATTCCTATCTGAAAACCATGCAAAGTACCTATTCAATAGATGTTTTTATTTTTAACAATCTTTGCTTTCTATACCAGACTTGATGTTACACTAAGCATATCTCCAACCGCTATTTTAGCCTGCTTTTTGGTACTATCCCCAACTACGGACTTAATGAAGTCATTTTCGGCAGTTATCTATCTCTACCTCCCTCTGTCCATCCAGATTCCCTGGAGCACCTGCAGGACCGTTCTGCCAGTCTGTCCAGTGATGACGTAGTGGGCCTTAGTCACAACGTGTCCCACTCCCTGACCCTCCCCTGGAGCGCCATTGTCCCTTACGACACACACGCCCACACCCCGGTCCAGAGGAGTGCACCCCGGCCTGGCAGCCACCGGACCTCCTCCCCTGGCAGCGAGATGGTCACCTTGGAAGAGTTCCTGGAAGAGAGCAACACCCTGTCACCACCCACTGTAAGCATTGACACACACATATGTGCCAACCACTGTAAGCATAGAGAGATAATGTGTCATGGGGAGATGGATAAAGGGTTTGGGATGTGGGGGTACTAGCTTAGTATGGCTAAACATAATCATCAATAACTGGAAGATCTGGCACATACTATGCCATAAAGTGATGTATGGGGGATTTGGCATGAATTGCATTGTGGATATAGCCAGTAGTTTTATTTGACATTTATTTGACATTTGCAATATGGACTTTCTCACTGATCATACACGAAATGCTGAAATGTTCCCTTAAGGTATGGAATCCCCCCGAAGCCTACCATTAACGATGCACATAACCAGTGTGCGACAGAGCCTCAGGAGTTGTTGATTGTGTTGTCGTAGTTGTGCCTAGGGGGGCATATGGGGGAGGGAATGACCTGCAGGTAGGTGTTTGTCCCCCTGTGTGCGGAGGGTGTCAGGTTCTTGTCCAGTTCTAGCGTTTAGGTCGCCACAGACTAGTACATGACCCTGGGCCTGGAAATGATTGGATTTCCCCCTCTAGGATGGAGAAGATCTCTTCGTTGAAGTATGGGCATTCTAGTAGAGGGATATGCTATAGGTAGCACACAGGAGGAAATTTATCTCATTTCCTTTTGAATTCTTTGCCAAATTTAAAATGTTCCTGTTTAGATTAATTTAATAGAGTTAGGTCTGCTCTATACAAAATTAGCATACCCCCTGAGTCCCTTCCCTGTTTCACACCTGGTAGTTTGGTGGATGGGACTACTACCTCAGGCCTTGGATATTCTAGGATGAGTGCTCTCGCTCTCTCAAAAACGTGCATCATAGCATCACTCACCACAGAACTTACCTTATATCTGAAACTGGGGACTTAAAGAGAAAAACCTGCACAGTATTCCTCATTTGCAGATGTAAAAAACAAACTTAGTTCAGACCATTCATATTTTAGAGGCTCTTTTTGGGAGATAGTTAAATAATTCAGCCAAACTAGACTAAATGATTGCACATCATAATTTAAAACATGAGATTTGGCCATAAGAAGCCAAAACGCCTTCATCCATTTCCGTATGACACTGTATGCTTATAGTGGCTGGTGAAATTTAGCAACCCAGAATATATGTCAAATAAAACTACTGGCTAAACTACTGGCTTACTAGACGTCCGAAATCGTTTGTAAAATTCGCGGTCGGCGTCGGGCCGTGCGGTAGGGCCAGACCTACCGGGAAGTCATCAAATGAACTTTGTCGGACATTCGGTTTCCGTTTTATAAAATAAACACGTTTTTGACCGTTTTTCCGCTATCCCGGAATTTCCCACAAGAGGGCATACGGAATCATATGGCAATTTGGCAAAACATCACGAATCACGACGGGGCCTTATCTCGAAAACGAAAAATATTTTGAAGCCGAAACTTGGTGAGCGTAGGTTTGGCATAATGGGCAGTTGGCCCCGAACAAGATGGCGTCTAGGCCTCGACGGTTTTTGAGTTATGGCCGTTTTTCTGGGATTAAAGGTCCTAAATGGAAATAGAGAAATTATTTTTCCACTTCAGGTCAAAGTCAAGGAGCCTCCGGTGTCAATAAAAAAAGAACCAGCCATTTATCTATCGTCATTTAAGAGAAACGGAACAATGACAACTTGGCGATGGTCACAAATAGGCGTTTTTCTTTTTCAACGGTTACAGATCCAGTTGCAGGGTGTTCATACGAATCTTTTTAAAGTGTGCTGCGGAGCTCTGCGAGATTTCTGTGATTTTCTATGATTTTCTGAAATAACACACACATACTAAACCCTCCGTAAATAACTCAGTTCTTAACGTAAAGACTTAAAACTCAGGATTCTGTAAAAGCATACCCCAATGAGGATATGTGGTGAATTATAGCTTCCTGTGCCAACCGGAAGTGCCTTAAATGGTGTCTCAGGGGCTGTTTCGAAGGGTTAAAAAAGGCAGATCTGTCCAAAACTTCAGCGACCATTAGAATAGTAGGCCCAAAATGAAGCCTGCCCCACAACGTCATTTGATTTTGGGTGAGAGAACCGTTAGGGTGAGAAGAAAAATTCCACCACAGGAATGTTCCTAAGGTCCTCCCGATCCGTGCAAGCCTAACCTTGACCGTGTGGCATTAACCCTTAACAGTAAAACAGTGTTTTTTGATCTCACAGAATGCAGTGTCATCTCTCCCCATAGGAATACATTGCCTGCACCCCTAATTTCAACCTGAAGTCTATATGGGTTATGAATGCCGTATGAACCTGTCTTCGGTACCAGTCCATCAGGCCACTATGAGGTCTACCTGTGTTGATTCTGAGCTTCCTGGACCAACCGGAAGTGGTTAAAATGCCCCTAAAAGTGTTTACCCATACCCTGCCTGCAGTTTGACAGACATAGTGCATTCAACCCTGTGTAAATCAGTCAATTCTTAACGTAAGGACTTAAAACTCAGGATTCTGTAACAGCATACCCCAATGAGGATATGTGTACATTTGTAGCTTCCTGTGCCAACCGGAAGTGCCATAATTGGTGTCTCAGGGGCTGTTTCGAAGGGTTAAAAAAGTCTGATCTCTCCAAAATTTCATATATGTGATTAGGCAACCCCCATGAACTGTAAATCAGTCATTTTTCCCCCAAAAATTCAAAGGAAAAAAAAATCACACTAAAACACAACTTGGAAGGAGGGACGTATTGGGGTGCGTAGAGACAGACAGTGGCTGCAATAGTTAGCTTTGTTCGAGCTAAAAAAGAACCGTCAGACCTAGAGTTCCGAAACTTTAGAAACCTGTTCTAGACCTCCGGTCGATGGTGCGTGGTGAGTTACGTGGCTCTAGACGGTTCTCGGACCGAGAAACAGCCTCGTACATTTGCAATACCTTCAATTCATTTTGACCATTACGAAAATGACGACGTTTAGAAAAGTCTCAGAGACGCAAGGCTAGGTGCATTGAAACCGGCTCGGCCCATAGAGACGGACCCCGACGTTTCTGTCCGATAGCTCGTTCAAGGACCCCGTAGCAAGTCATGGAAAATAGTGGATTTTCAGCACCAATTAGGGTTTTTCTCGGACACCAAATGACCTATCGAGCCGAAACTTGGGATTCGGGGTCGCCTCAGCTAGGCCAACACATAACTTAAGAAATGGACCCGCAGCTAGAACGTAACTACGTGTTTTATGGTTTGAACCCAAGGCGTTGTGAATTTTGGGCCAGCTCTGAAGTATGTAATAGTTGGCTACTAAACGAGTTGGAAAAAGTGGGTTTGGTGTCAGTTTGTATCAGTTTGGTGTCAGAATGATATCTAATTGACTGATGGACTCTTGTCCACTTGACTCTTGTACATTTGCAATATGTTTAAACAGTGAGGTACCATCACCAAAAGCGACATTCTGAAATCAACCCTAACGAGCGATTGAGATGAACCAGAATCACTGCAAAGCCATCCCGAGTTCATCGGGCCAGTCAATTTCACATTCCTGCAGGATTTTTATAGCATGACCAATTCGTGATGGTACCTGCCCATTGAAACATATTGCAAACGCACAGTGACTTTGAAAAAGTAAGGAAACATAAACAAAAAAAATCCAAATTTTTTATTTTGGGTGACCAGTTGCACGTGCATTTGCAATATGATTCTATAGTGAAAAAACATATTGCAAATGCACCGTGACTTTGAAAAAGTAAGGAAACATAAACAAAAAAAATCTAACATTTTTTTGGGGGGGTGACCAGTTGCACGTGCATTTGCAATATGATTCTATAGTGAAAAAACACATTGCAAATGCACAGTGACTTTGAAAAAGTAAGGAAACATAAACAAAAAAAATCAAAACATTTTTTTTTTGGGTGACCAGTTGCACGTGCATTTGCAATATGATTCTATTGTGAAAAAACATCACCAAAAGCGACATTCTGAAATCAACCCAAACGAGCCATTGAGATGACCCAGAATCACTGCAAAGCCATCCCGAGTTCATCGGGGTAGTCAATTTCACATTCCTGCAGGATTTTTATAGCATGACCAATTCGTGATGGTACCTGCCCATTGAAACATATTGCAAATGCACAGTGACTTTGAAAAAGTAAGGAAACATAAACAAAAAAAATCCAATTTTTTTTTTTTGGGATGACCAGTTGCACGTGCATTTGCAATATGATTCTATAGTGAAAAAACATCACCAAAAGCGACATTCTGAAATCAACCCAAACGAGCGATTGAGATGACCCAGAATCACTGCAAAGCCATCCCGAGTTCATCGGGCCAGTCAATTTCACATTCCTGCAGGATTTTTATAGCATGACAAATTCGTGATGGTACCTGCCCATTAAAACATATTGCAAATGCACAGTGACTTTGAAAAAGTAAGGAAACATAGAATCAAATTATTTTTTTTGGGGTTACCAGTTGCACATTTCAGATCACCAGTTGCACATTTCAGATCACCAGTTGCACGGAGGAAAATCGTTACTTTTGACTTTGACTTTTGACTTCCTATGACATCATATTGCAAATGGACAAAACATATGCCTTATGCACAAGTAAAACAAAAAAAAATTATGATAATACAAGTTGACAAAGGTATAGTTTGAGCAAAGTATAATTTGAATTTTGAGCATGACAAATTCGTGATGGTAAAACATATTGCAAATGCACAGTGACTTTGAAAAAGTAAGGAAACATAAACAAATGGACATAATGAAATCATCATTTTTTTTCTTCCCGGTTACCAGTTGCACGCGCATTTGCAATATGATTCTATAGTGAAAAAACATCACCAAATGGACATGATGAAATCAACACAACGAGTGATGGAAATGAACAACTATCACTGCCCGGCCGTCCCGAGTTCATCAGTTCAGTCAATTTTGGCCCCCAAAAAAATTGACTTTTGACTTCCTATGAAATCATATTGCAAATGTGTTACGAATCCCTTTTGGCCCGACAGTCTAGGGGGGGGATGGTAGTGAGACCCGTAACATAACTCATGTAAATTATAATAGTGACAAAGTAAAAGTGAACGAAATAACCACGACAACCGAAATAATACCGTCAAACTCAGGGTTTATTATAAACACACGGTAATGGGGGGGGGGAGCAGGAAAAGGGGCTGAGCTGGACCCAAGGAAAGAAACAAATATGCAAAAACACCCCTAAGCTAGGCTAGCCTATTTCAACAACAGCTAACTAACTAACCAAAAATACAGTGGGTGGTCCGCCCAGTTCTAACTAGTGTGTTTTAACAAAGTTTACCTACGGGTAGTGTATGCCCATGGGCGACTTGTCTTGGTTTCCCCTTTTTCCCACCAGCAAACACCATAAACAAAAACAATACTCACAGGAGATGACAAAGTGATTTGGAGGTGCTCAAACAAAAGAAGAGGTTAATTATTACACAAAGAGCGAGATCTACATACATGGCATTTACAAAGAGATTGTGCTACTGAAATCTATCAAGAGCAGAGATCTACCAACATGTCATTACAAAGATTGAGCTCTCCTGAAATCTACAAAGAACAGCTATCTACCAACATGGCATTACAAAGATTGAGCTCTCCTGAAATCTACAAAGAACAGCTATCTACCAACATGGCATTACAAAGATTGAGCTCTCCTGAAATCTACAAAGAACAGCTATCTACCAACATGGCATTACAAAGATTGAGCTCCTGAACAAACAAATGATGGGGTTTTTAAACCATGGGGAAGGAACTGTGATAGGGTAGGAAACAGGAGGAGGTGTGTCTTCTGATTGATGAGTTGATTGTTGACTGATTGGGGAGTGATGATTTTCACCTGTGAGGGGAGAAGGAGAGAAAAGAAACACACACAGGATACACACAGACACAGGATACCTGTATCCGTAACACTCCCACCCTTAAAAGAGCAACCCTAAGGGGGATTGCGACTACAGTATTTAAATGAACACTCACAACAAATCAACAACCTTGCAAAACATACTGAAATCATCTTCACACACGAGACAAAGCATCTGCCAACACATTATCTGAACCCTTTTTGTGGCGGATCTCCAAATTATAATTTTGTACAATCAGCGCCCAACGCATAAGGCGCTGGTTCTGGTTGTACATTCGGTGGAGAAAAACTAAGGGGTTATGGTCAGTATACACAATCACTGGTAGGGCACTGGAACCAATGTATACTTCGAAGTATTGCAGAGCCAACAACAAAGCAAGAGCTTCTTGTTCTATTGTCGCATAGTTTGTTTGACATTTATTAAATTTACGTGAAAAATAACAAACGGGATGATCTACTCCACTCTTGTCCTGCTGCAGTAGAACAGCACCAGCACCTCTGGCACTAGCATCTACCTCAAGCTTGAACGGTTGTTCAAAATCCGGAGCAGCAAGTACAGGGGTACTACATAAGAGTGCTTTCGCTGATTCAAAAGCTCTCTTACAATCAGGGGACAACACAAATGGTCTTGCCGGACTGAGCAAATCAGTCAATGGAGCAACTACCGCAGAGAAATTTTTACAGAAGCTACGGTAATAGCCAACCATCCCTAAAAAGCGGCGTAGCTCTCGTCTAGTGGTAGGTGCAGGGAATGCAGTTATAGCCAAGACCTTGGCATCAACAGGGCGCACCTGTCCATGGCCAACCTCTTTACCGAGATAGGTAACAGTAGCCTTCCCAAACTCGCACTTTGCTAAGTTCAGGGTTAGAGAAGCAGCTGCCAACCGTTCACATACTACCCTTAGCAAGTCAACATGATCTGACCACGTAGACGAATAAATCACTAGGTCATCAAGGTATGCACTACAATTAGGAACGCCAGCTAATACAGAGTTAACCAGTCGTTGGAAAGTGGCTGGTGCATTTCGCATCCCAAAAGCCATGACTGAGTACTGAAGGAAGTTGTCTGGGGTCACAAAGGCAGAAATCTCAGAAGCACGTGAAGTTAACAGAACCTGCCAGTAACCTTTTAAGAGGTCCAACTTGGTCACATACTTAGCAGCACCAATAGTGTCGATACAGTCGTCCAGTCTGGGTAACGGGAACGAATCTGGCATTGTGACAGAATTTACCTTTCGATAATCCGTACATAACCTGGACGTACCATCAGGTTTAGGAACCAGAATGCAAGGAGAACTCCAAGGGCTTGAACTTGGCTTAGCCAGGTCATTCTCCAACAAATATCTCACCTCATCCCTCATTATCTTCCTCTTGGAAGCGTTGATACGATATGGGTGTTGCTTGATAGGTGTAGCATTTCCAACATTAATGTCATGTTCCAACACATTTGTGCGAGTAGGAACGTCATTAAAGAGACATGGAAAACTGTGTAGTAGCCTCACAATATCATTAGCCTGTCCATCCGTTAAATGAACCAGACCTGACTGGATAGACAGCAGCATTTCTGAGTTGGGCAATCTAACACACTGCTGCTGAGTATTGCACAACTCCAAGCCATCAACATCATCAATATGACAGTCCACTATCATAGCAGTAGTAGCAGAGGAGACAGCAGTACCTTCCTCTGTTTTTGAACTATCTAACTGTGTGATGGGTCGGGTGTGGTATGCTTTCAACATGTTAATGTGACACACACGAGATTGGCGTTTTCTATCAGGAGTTTGAAGCACATAGTCAGTTTCACTTATTTTCTTTTCAATTAAATAAGGACCAGAGAAACGAGCTGACAGTGAAGATCCTGGAACAGGTAATAACACCAGTACTTGGTCACCTGGCTGTAGTGGACGAGAAACAGCCTCTTTATCATAGTGTCTTTTCATGCTCCTCTGTGAGGAAGACAGAGCTTCCTTTGCAAGAGCACAAGCTTGGTGTAGGCGCTCACGAAAGCGACTAACATAGTCCAACACATTCTCATCTCTGGTACACAACTCTTGGGACAAGAACTGTTCTTTAAGGACTTTCATTGGTCCTCTTACTGTGTGACCAAACACTAGTTCAGCCGGGCTGAAACCTAGGGACTCCTGCACAGTTTCACGAGCAGCAAACAAAACTAGAGGAACTCCCTCATCCCAATCTTTCTCAGATTCCAAACAATATTTACGTAGCATAGACTTCAGTGTCTGATGCCATCTTTCAAGCGCACCCTGAGACTCTGGGTGATAGGCGCTTGATACACGGTGCGTAATTGATAAGGATTTCAACACCTGCTTGAAGAGCTTGGATAGGAAATTGGTACCTTGATCGCTTTGTACCACCTTAGGTAACCCGAATGTCGTGAAGAATTTTATTAAGGCTTTACTCACTATCGGAGCTGTAATCCTTCTCAGAGGAATAGCCTCGGGGTATCTTGTAGCCATACACATTATCGTTAACAAAAACTGGTTACCCGATTTTGTCTTCGGTAACGGTCCGACACAATCAACCACCACATGCTCAAATGGTTCACCTATGACAGGTATAGGACAAAGAGGAGCAGGAGGAATAACCTGATTTGGTTTTCCTGTTATCTGACAGGTGTGGCATGTCCGACAGAACTGAGCCACATCTTGTTTTAAACCTGGCCAAAAGAAATGTCGAAGGATCCGATCATACGTCTTTGTAATTCCTAAATGACCAGACCACTGGTGATCATGAGCAAGGGATAACACATTTTGTCGAAAGGCTGTAGGAATCACTATTTGGTAAACAGCATTCCAATCTCCACCCGCGTCAACATGGGATTTCCATTTACGCATGAGGAGATTACCATCAATGAAGTAAGCCACATTCTTCTTCTTCACCTCTTCTAACGAGACAACACTAGAAAAACATTTAGCAAGCTTGTTGTCAACCTTTTGGTTAGCAATCAGCTGCTCACGAGTGACTGGTAATTGTATTGCATCAGCAATAACTTCAACGTACTTTGATTCTTTCCTGAGCTGTTTGTCAGAGGTGATCAGCTTCTCAGAGGTATCACACAATCCATCCTCTTGATCATCCTCTTTGAACAGAACAGTGTTCGACAAATCTATCACGTCACCCTCTTGTAGTGCCTGAGCACGAGTGACAGCACAAGCGGGGAACACATGTGGATAACTCTGTGCCAACTCATTCGAGAGAGAGTGGTCACTTTTATCCAATACTTCCAATACGGGTACTACCTTTCCTCCGGCAATATCGTTACCCATTATAAAGGTCACACCTTTCACTGGCAACTTAGGACGTACCCCCACTCTGAATATTCCACTGATTAACTCAGAGTGTACTTTCACAAAGTGCAACGGCACTGGGACAAAACCCATTTCAATACCCTGCACTAACACACTGGAACCACAGTATGTATCGTCAGATAAGGGCAACACATCAGACAATATAAACGACTGCGCCGCAGTATCTCTAAGGATTTTAACCGGACGCTGAGACGCTTCGTCATTCTCTAGGGACACAAACCCCTCGAAAATGAATGGTTCATAACTGCGGTCGGGGACTGGGTCTTTCAAACTACAGTTACCCTGAGGCACCTGTTTTGTTGCAGACCTCACAACCGTACGAATTAGACCAACACCTGTTGGCGGCTTGGCACGAAGAGGCATCCCTTGTTTGCGTTTAAGCAGGAAGCAATCATTAATCATATGTCCCACTTTATGACAATAGAAACAGGAACGCTCATTCTTCTGGCGTGCTTGATATACTACTGCGGGCCGACTAGGGCTAAAGGTAGGAAACTCAGTGGTTCTACTCTCAGTTTGAGCCGAAAACACACTCTTGTGCGTCAACACAAACTCGTCTGCCAACACAGACGCTTCTGCCAGGGAGGATACTTTCTGTTCGTTTAGGTAAACTACAATGCGTTCGGGTAAGCAATTTTTAAACTCTTCCAACAAGATTAACTCCCGGAGAGAGTTGAAATCAGTTACCTTACTAGCAGCATGCCATTTATCAAACAGATTTCCCTTGTCTCTAGCAAATTCCACATAAGTCTTACTAGAAGACTTTCTATGAGACCTAAATCTCTGTCGGTATGCCTCAGGCACAAGCTCATAGGCACGAAGAACAGTAGCTTTGACCACTTCATAATTCAAACTGTCCTCCAGAGGTAGCGCTGACAAAACCTCTTGGGCTTTACCAGTTAATTTACACTGAAGTAATAGGCACCATACCTCTTCAGGCCACTTCAATGCTACGGCTATACGCTCAAATACACAAAAATAGGAGTCAACCTCCGACTCTCTGAACAAAGGTACTAAGGCTATCTGCCTACTAATGTCAAACGTGTTTGAGGACACAGCAGGTGAGGACGGCTCACAAACAGGCACAGTAGGAACGAAGGCTAGCCTCGCTGTCTCTGCCTCCAGTTCCATCTGGCGCATTTTAAACGTCATCTGCCGCTGTTCTCTTTCTGCCTCAATTTTACACATCATCTGCCGTTGTTCTCGTTCTTTTTCTGCCTCAATTTTACCCATCTCCAAATCTAAATGCCGCTGTTCTCTTTCTGCCTCATTTGGGCTCTCTCTTCCACCTCTAGTTGTAACTGTGCTAAACGGACATCCCTCCTGGCATCACCGTTTGACAGTGGGGAGAGTGGTTCAAAATGGGACAATGTGGCTGGTGTTTTAGCCTCACCCTCATTATCAGATACCAATGGGCTTATAGGAGCAGTTACATCCCCTACAGGGTTAGTAGACTCAGGCAGCGGTAACACAAGCACCTGCTCTTCCAACAATACATTTAACACTAGCTGTTTAACCTCCGCCTTAACTACACTCTGCGGAATCGATATTGAGTAATGGTCAGCCAAGGTCATTAATTCAACTCTACGACATTTATCAAAAACCTCCCACGAAGGATTATCCAAAAAGGACTTCAAATCAAAAGTAGCCATCTTACACTACTTCACAAGAGCCAACGAAAATAGCAAACACTAATGCTACTTCAGCTATGACGCTCAACACTGAACTATACCACTACAACAATCCACATGAGCGGCATGGGTGTCAGTAAAGACAGATCCCGGATGAGGCCCCACTTATGTTACGAATCCCTTTTGGCCCGACAGTCTAGGGGGGGGATGGTAGTGAGACCCTTAACATAACTCATGTAAATTATAATAGTGACAAAGTAAAAGTGAACGAAATAACCACGACAACCGAAATAATACCGTCAAACTCAGGGTTTATTATAAACACACGGTAATGGGGGGGGGGGGGAGCAGGAAAAGGGGCTGAGCTGGACCCAAGGAAAGAAACAACTATGCAAAAACACCCCTAAGCTAGGCTAGCCTATTTCAACAACAGCTAACTAACTAACCAAAAATACAGTGGGTGGTCCGCCCAGTTCTAACTAGTGTGTTTTAACAAAGTTTACCTACGGGTAGTGTATGCCCATGGGCGACTTGTCTTGGTTTCCCCTTTTTCCCACCAGCAAACACCATAAACAAAAACAATACTCACAGGAGATGACAAAGTGATTTGGAGGTGCTCAAACAAAAGAAGAGGTTAATTATTACACAAAGAGCGAGATCTACATACATGGCATTTACAAAGAGATTGTGCTACTGAAATCTATCAAGAGCAGAGATCTACCAACATGTCATTACAAAGATTGAGCTCTCCTGAAATCTACAAAGAACAGCTATCTACCAACATGGCATTACAAAGATTGAGCTCTCCTGAAATCTACAAAGAACAGCTATCTACCAACATGGCATTACAAAGATTGAGCTCTCCTGAAATCTACAAAGAACAGCTATCTACCAACATGGCATTACAAAGATTGAGCTCTCCTGAACAAACAAATGATGGGGTTTTTAAACCATGGGGAAGGAACTGTGATAGGGTAGGAAACAGGAGGAGGTGTGTCTTCTGATTGATGGGTTGATTGTTGACTGATTGGGGAGTGATGATTTTCACCTGTGAGGGGAGAAGGAGAGAAAAGAAACACACACAGGATACACACAGACACAGGATACACACAGACACAGGATACCTGTATCCGTAACAAAATGGACAAATCATATTCCTTATGCACAAGTAAAAAAAATAAAATTATGATAATAACATTTTACAAAAGTATATTCATACACTTCTTACACATGATTAATTGTCTTAAAATCGAAACAATTTCGAAAAACGGTCCAGAAAGCACTTTTTTTAGTTTTTAAAGTTTAAAAAAAAAATCAAATTTTCGACTTTTGACATCCTATTAAATCATATTGCAAATGGACAAAACATATGCCTTATGCACAAGTAAAAAAAAATAAAAAATTATGATAATAAAATACGAATTAAGTATGTTGATACAGTTCTTATACGTGTGTAATTGACACAAAATTCGAAAGAATTTTGAAAAACGGTCCAGAAAGCACTTTTTTAAGGGTGTGTGAAGTTTTTTATAAAATTTTGACATTTTTGACTTTTGACTTTTGACTTCCTATGAAATCATATTCCAAATGGAGAAAACATATGCCTTATGCACAAGTAAAAATAAAAAAAAAATGATAATAAAATATGACTAAAGTATATTCATACAGCTCTTACACATGTGTAATTGACAAAAAAATCAAAAGAATTTCGAAAAAAGGCCCAGAAAGCACTTTTTTAAGGGGTGAAAAGTTTTTGAAAAAAATATCCTATTTTCAAAAATTTTCTTTTGGATGTTGACTTGGGTTGCATTTCCAATATGAAAAACCCCGGTGGAGCGCACTCGCCCCCTGTTGGATTTTTGAGGTGTTACAATTGGCAATTGCCATATGGCATTTGCCATATACTTTGCACGAATCAACGCCGCTTTGGGTGGTATTGGACATCGTGTACATGGTTTGTCCAATGCCAATATCTTGCCATTCATTTTTGTACAATTCAGGGGGGTATTCCCTTACTACGGTAGGTACACCTATAGCTCATCTCTTGGCAGTAGTACCGTAGACTACTTTATCACTGAGCTCAACCCAGAGACTGTGTTCAGTCAGCCCTTTACACTCTGACACCTCTATCAGATCACAGCAAAATCACAGTCTACTGGAACAGAGCAATAACTCATCAAAGCCATAGGAACTGAATATATTAAATGGTATAGATGGAAGGAAAGTAGTGTGGAAACATACCGAAAAACAATCAGGCAACAACACATTCAATCCCTTTTAGACAACTTCCTGGACAAAATGTTTTACTGTAATAGTGAAGGTGTAAACTTAGAACAGTAGAAAGCCTAAACAGTATGTTTGATCTCTCAGCTTCCCTATTAAATCAAAAAATGTCAAGCAGGACAACCTAAGAAAATGAACAATGTCAAATGGTTTGTGACGTATGCAAAACCCTAAAAGAAATTGAGAAACTTATCCAACCAAAGACATAGAGACCCTGAACCTGAGCCTACGCTTTCACTATGGTGAATCACTAAAACAATACTTCTATGCCATCAAAAGAAACATAAAATTTGACATACCAATTAGGATCTGGCTAAAAATACTTGAATCAGTTATGGAACCCAATGCCCGTTATGGTTGTGAGGTCTGGTGTTCGCTCACCAACCAAGAATTCACTAATTGGGACAAACACCAAATTAAGACTGCATGCAGAATTCTGCAAAAATATCCTCTGTGTACAACGTAAAACACCAAATAATGTATGCAGAGCAGAGTTGGACCAATACCCGCTAATGATCAAAATCCAGAAAATAACCATTAAATTCTATAACCACCTAAAAGGAAGCTAATTCCAAACCTTCCGTAACAAAGCCATCACCTACAGAGAGTTGAACCTGGAGAAGAGTCCCCTAAGCAAGCTAGTCCTGGGGCTCTGTACACAAACAGACCCCACAGAGCCCCAGGACAGCAACACAATTAGACCCAACCAAATCATGAGAAAAAATAAATAAATACTTGACACATTGGAAAGAATTAACAAAAAATCTGCACAAACTATAATGCTATTTGGCCCTAAACAGAGAGTACACAGTAGCAGAATACCTAACCACTGACTGACCCAAAATTAGGGAAATCTTTGACTATGTATAGACTCAGTGAGCATAGCCTTGCTATTGAGAAAGGCCGCAGTAGGCAGACCTGGCTCTCAAGAGGAGACCGGATATGTGCACACTGCCCACAAAATGAGGCGGAAACTGAGCTGCACTTCCTAACATCCTGCCAAATACATGGCCATATTAGACACACATTTCCCTCAGATTACACAGACCCACAAAGAATTTGAAAACAAATCCAATTTTGATAAACTCCCATATCTATTGGGTGAAATACCACAGTGTGCAATTACATCAGCAAGATTTGACCTGTTGCCACAAGTAAAGGGCAACCAGTGAAGAACAAACACCTTTGGAAATACAACCCATATTTATTGATTTTCCCTTTTGTACTTTAACTACATTACCAGTCAAATGTTTGGACAACACCTACTCTTTCAAGTTTAAAAATATATATATTTTTTTACTATTATCTACCGTTATAGAATAATAGTGAAGACATCACAACTATGAAATAACACATATGGAATCATGTAGTAACCAAAAAAGTGTTAAACAAATCAAAATATATTTATATTTGATATTCTTCAAAGTAGCCACCCTTTGCCTTGACAGCTTTGCACACTCTTGTCATTCTCTCAACCAGCGTCATGAGGTAGTACTGGAATGCATTTCAATTAACAGGTGTGCCTTGTTTAAAGTTCATTTGTGGAATGTCTTTCCTGAATGTGTTTGAGCCAATCAGTTGTGTTGGGACAAGGTAGGGGTGGGATACAGAAGATGGGCCTATTTGGTAAAAGACCAAGTCCATATTAATGCAAGAACAGCTCAATTAAGCAAAGAGAAATGACAGACCATCATTACTTTAAGACATGAAGGTCAGTCAATCTTGAAAATTTCAAGGACTTTGAAAGTTTTTGCAACTGCACTTTAAGAAACTATCAAGTGCTATGATGTAACTGGCTCTCATGAGGACTCTGCTGCAGAGGAGAAGTTCATTAGCGTTACCGGCCTCAGAAATTGCAGCCCAAATAAATGCTTCAGAGTTCAAGTAGCAGACACATCTCAACATCAACTGTTCAGAGGCCTTCATGGTTGGATTGCTGTAAAGAAACCACTACTAAAGGATACCAATAATAAGAAGAGACTTGTTTGGGCCAAGAAACACGAGCAATGGACATTTGACCAGTGGAAATCTTTTCTTTGGTCGAATGAGTCCAAATTTGAGATTTTTGGTTGCAACTGCCGTGTCTTTGTGAGAAGCAGAGTAGGTGAATGGATGATCTCCATGTGTGGTTGCCACCATGAAGCATGGACGAGGTGTGATGGTGCTGTCTGTGATTTATTTAGAATTCAAGGCACACTTAACCAGCATGGCTACCACAGCATTCCGCAGCGTTACGCTATCCCATCTGGGTTGGGCTTAGTAGGACTTTAATTTGTTTTTCAACAGGACAATGACCCAACACACCTCCAGGTTGTGTAAGGGCTATTTGATCAAGAAGGAGAGTGATGGAGTGCTGCATCAGATGACCTGGCCTCCACAATCACCCAACCTCAACCCAATTGAGATGGTTTGGGATGAGTTGGACAGCAGAGTGAAGGAAAAGCAGCCAACAAGTGCTCAGCATATGTGGAAACTCCTTCAAGACTGTTGGAAAAGGATTCCAGGTGAAGCTGGTTGAGTGCCAAGAGTGTGCAAAGATGTCATCGAGGCAAAGGGTGGCTACTTTGAAGAATCTCAAATATAAAATATATTCGTATTTGTTGAACACCTTTTTTGGTTACTACATGATTCCATAGGTGTTATTTCATGTCTTCACTATTATTCTACAATGTAGAATTTTTTTTAAATAAAGAAAAACCCTTGAATGAGTAGATGTGTCCAAACGTTTGACTGGTACTGTATTTGCACATCGTTACAACCCTGTATATAGACATAATATGACATTTATTTATTCTTTTGAAACTTTTGTGAGTAATGTTTACTGTTCATTTTTATTGTTTATTTCACTTTTGTTTATCTATTTCACTTGCTTTGGCAATGTAAACATTTCCCATGCCAATAAAGCCCCTTGAGAAAGAGATTAACGCCTTGCTCTCTTTCTATCTCTCTGAATGCATTGACCAATCTGATTGTTTTGTGCCCCTCTAACCACTTAAAACACTAAAACTAATTAAGACGCTTAACTAAATTTGATTGAGCCCTGTTGATGCCTAAACACCCATTGTTCCAAAAGTGCTGTTCCCAAAGTGCTGTATTGATTGATACCTGAGCAGTGGCGTTACCTCACAGTCCCTGTATTTTTATTTATTTATGTTTTACCCCTTTTTCTCCCCAATTAGTAGTAGTTACTGTCTTGTCTCATCGCTGCAACTCCCGTACGGACTCGGGAGAGGCGAAGGTCGAGAGGTCCTCCGAAACACAACCCAACCAAACCACACTGCTTCTTGACACAACGCACATCCAACCCGGAAGCCAGCCGCACCAATGTGTCGGAGGAAACACCTAGCGACCTGGTCAGCGTGCACTGCGCCCGGCCTGCCACAGGAGTCGCTAGTGTGCGATGAGACAAGGATATCCCTGCCGGCCAAACCCTCCCTAACCCCAGACGACACTGGGCCAATTGTGCATTAGAACACTGCGCCACCCGGGAGGCCCCTCAGTCCCTGTATTCTTAATGGTGCAGGTAGGTGAGACCAAATCAATACTTCACCTTGTTTATCAAAGGATTTCTTAAATTAGTTTTCTTATCGTCTCATTGGCTGTTATCCCTGCGAGCAGTAGACCGGGGAATCTTTAATGCTGTTTAACGGACACCATCTAAACAAACACTGATTGGATCAGTCTGACGTTGTCTGTACAGTAATCCAGGAATTTGAGCATGGAGAGTTATAGCTCTGGATGGACTCCCTCCCTGGGTGATGAGGGTTTATTTCCATGATGAACCTGTCTATGTACTGTTTCTGTCTCCCTTCTCCCTCCCCTCAGGTGCTGTCAGGCAGTCGGGAAGATCTGGTGGCGGACTACTTCAACCCATTAGAACAGAGAGAGAGATCCACCCTTTGTCGGCCCTCTCCTCTGAGAGATGGCGCCAAGACCCCCACCAGCTATGTTACGCCCACTGTGAAGAGAGACACAGACCTCCACCGGGCTGGTGAGGGGCAAGGCAGGACCTCCAAACCAGGCCAGTGTGTCAAGCCCAGTGTCCTGCTACAAGAGGGATCCACCTCCATGCCCCAGTCCCACTCACAGACCCTACCCAACCGGACCAGCAACGGGTTAGGGACAGGGGGGCGGCCTTTACCCCTGGGACCCTTTGCACCCTATGGAGGAGGTCTGGGCAGCAGCAGTTTGTCTCGGACCTTCAGCCTGGCCTCCGCTGACCTGCTGCGCTCCAATGGTCCAGGTAGCTACCGGCCAGACATGGAGGCAGGAGGCTCGCCCAGCCGAGGTGGTGGGGATGGGGTGGTCAGGAGGCCTGGGGCTGGAGCCACGGCCAGGGAGCGCCCCCAGTCTGCCAGGTTAGCAGGACCCTTGGACATCGACCCCCGCAGACTGTCTCTGGCTCCACCCAAAGAGGAACCTCTCAACCTGGCCCCTCCCCAGCACCACTCCTCCTCCCTGTCCCTGCAGCCCAAGTGCTACGGAGGAAGAACAACACCAGGCTCCACCCCCAGGAACAACAGCCCCAGCTCCGG